>NC_143528.1:24833369-25048369 GCF_031878675.1 Megascapheus bottae | reverse complement strand
TATTATTATTATTATTCAGTAAGTTCTGCCTGTAGAAGGAAAGAAGGAAGGAAGGCAGGAAGGGATGGGAGGAGAAAGGAAATAGGGAAGGAAGAGTGGAAGGAAGGAATGACGGGAGGGAGGACAGAAGGAAGGAACTACAAAAGAAAGAAAGGAAAGAGCTTTCAAAGCACAATCTTAGCATTATGAAGTAATTGAAAAGAAGATCCAGATGTCTAGTAGTAGTACCAGTGTTCATATGTTCACAGCAACCAGCATAAAGCAATTTTGCTTAAAAAAAGAAGCAAAGAAAGGAAAGGTGGGGAAGAAGAGACAGGGAGGAATGTAAAGCCTCTCCAAATAGTGATGATAGGTGTCAAACGTACACTTAGTTTTCCCCTAAGTTGCAAACAATTCCTTGCTTACTTCTCTCCTTCTGCCTGGTGTCCTTCTGTCTCCATTTTCCTACTCTGCTATGCATCACAAAGTTTCAAACTTGCTATAAACCTGCATGTGAACGGGTTCATTATGTAATATGTATTTGTATATTAGCTGAAACTACTTTCCAACTTTTCATTTGCTTTGATATCAATTTATTGCAAGGGACTATTGCCTAGAAACAGAGCTGTTGCATTGCTCTGCTGAAATTACTGAGCTTAACAGCCTTAATATGTTAAATTTGTTTGACGTATTGGTAAAGCCCACCAAACAAGCTCTATAGAAGAGAGCATAATTCTTAGCAGACAGAAGATCCATTCATTATTTCTACTATAATTACAGGGAAAAACATTATTGATCAATCAAATCAAAATAATTATTTTTTTCAAAAGGATATTTGTAGCCCTCTAATGTCATGGAAAATGCTGTGTGCAAGATCTGTTTACTTGCTCATTCTCAAAATCACTAGGACAGCCCAGAAATATCAAATGCAACTTTCCACATCATTTCCTCCACCAAACTTCATTTCCACCATCAACAGTGGTGAAATTACAGGCCTTCAAACAGAACATATGGAGCAAAATCATTTTATCAGAATGAGAATATAACGTCAACCCCCACAACCCCAACCTCAAGCAAAAGAAAACAAAATAAGAAGGGTTTTATAGCTGTGAAGACAATCCACAGGAGGTAAATTTCTCCCCATAGCAATACCCTACTGAAAAGCCTGTGCAAAGAAAGCATTTCAATTACCAGCTAGCTGAACATGATTCATAATTCTCAAACTTCTTTCCAGTCCTCTGAATATGTAGAAAATTACTTGGAGAAAGAACTATAGAAAGTAAGATTGCTAAAGTCAGCAGTTGAAAATGGAGAGAGTAATGTTTGAATAGCTTGTTCAAATAAGTTACGCTTATTGAAACCTCACTAATACATTATATAGGTAGACTCCATATATATGAAGATAATATGACTGCCTGATGTTGTTAGCTGTGGGCCAAAAGGATCCTGGAAGGGTCTATGTGGAATCAGAGGCCTTTTTATGCTTTATGTGAAGAATATTTGGGGTGGGAGGGGTTGAGGAGATGGTTGTTTTGGCTTATTCTCTTCCCTTGAAAATGCCCAAGGCTTTTTGCTAACTGGGAATGACCTCGCTTCTGATTGCTGTGTGCCAGGTCTGTCTGTCTGCTGTTATTTTCCCAAAGTGAGCACTTACTCTACATTGCTTCAGACTGTGTTTCAGTATTCTTAAAGATCTTCTTTAGACTGCTGTGCTTCTAGCCATTGTGGGGGCATTCTCAGAGCAAATAGCTTTCTCAGGCTTACTGTGTGTCATAGGAGAAATATGAAAATCGCCTCATTTGCTACACACCCATACACTCACACAAAGTGGGAACATTCGCTTAAAAATGTCCCTAAAGAATGTAGCCGAATATTCGCATCAAGAAAAATCTCTTTAATTACAAAGTAGCAAAACTATAGTTCCAACATTAAAACAACACCCTGGGTTAGCAGTAGTTTGAAGAATTCCCCAAAAGAGAATGAACATTCTTACTAAAATAGGAAAAGACAGCTTCTAGCTAAAATTCTATGTCTATATTTTAAGAGAATATAGAGCATTCCGAGTTTACAAGCATATTTTCTGGAAATTACATATCACCCAATTTAAAAAATTGTGTAAAACAGACTATAGAATTTTAGGTTAGGAGGGCATGGAAGGCTAATGTGTTTATATAAATTTTCAAGAAATAAACTCTGTCTTTCATGTGTCTATGGGTCTTTTTTGAGGTAATAAGAAATAATTTTAGCATTTCACTGAAATGTTTTACCTAAAATTATCTCTAAAATGTGTTATTATATTTCATTACTCTCAGTTCTACTTTATTAGGTGTGAGCAGAAAATTCATCTATGCAAAACACGTTTATGAAACTTTAATACATCAAGTATATTTATGATTTTATATTTTTTCATTGATAACTATATTTAAAATATTTTATAAGCAACATCATTAAGATGAGTTCAGAGCTATTTTTGAAGTCCCTATGCTATTCATATAAACCCACAAATGAAACTCAAATTGGGCTGTTCATTCCCCAAACATAGTTTTTAAAAGTTCTGTCTCAGATTTTCTATTTATACACAATGGAATTCTATGCTACCATCAGAAAGTCATCATCCCATTTGTAAGGAAATGGAAAAACTTGGAAAAAATCATATTAAGTGAAGTAAACCAAACACAAAGGAGCATAGGCTCAATGGTTTCCCTCATTTGTGATGATTAATGCATATGTAGGACTCTCCTAGCAGAGGATTACAATAACTCAAAACCTAGGTACATAAGGTCATATAGGATGAGGCTAAATGAAAGGATCTGTAGGATATGGAACAAGAGAATTATCCTGTGATTGTTATTCTTAATGTATTATATTATTTCTCTTCTCTTTGTTGTCCTTTGGTCAGTCTTATATTGTTATTGTTTCTGAAAAAGTTCTTCTGTCTCTCTATATTCTGAATTTAAAAATTGTGTGTTTTGTACATATATGTATATATATAATATTAGGCTGATGGGGTAAAATCCTTTAGAAGATATGTCAAGTCATAGATGATTAGGGTGGATGAACAACAATGAGGAAATTCTGCTTACATTTTCAAAGACAACACACTTCACTATAGAGTGAACATGGCAGGTACATTGTGTCCATTATAGAAATTGTTTTCATGCAAAATGTTATGTTATAAATATCTTTTAATACAGAGTGTAAATTTCATAGTATTCTTACATGTCAATATAGTCCATTCTAGTTCTCCATATCTTAAATGGGAGACTTTTTTGAGGAACATGTGTGATGGGATTAATAATACCTATTTTAACTTTTTATTTGACTTCTCAGTTACCTTAATTTCATGATATAATTTCAGACTATAATGATAAATGATTTAAAACAGTAACAGAATAATATCGAGCTTAATTTAAAGTAATACTTGACCTTTTTCATGAATGCAAATATTATAAATGAATATTGAATGCCAGTACAGCTGATAGGTTCTACTTCTCTATTATGGTTATAATAGATTCCTTAAAAGCTTCCTTTAAGGAACTCTACTGCACTGCTAGTGGGATTGTAAGCTAGTTCAGACACTGGAAAGCAGTGTGGAGGTGTCTTAAAGAACTGAAAATTGACTTTCCCTATGATCCCGCCATACCACTCCTGGGCATCTATCCTGAACATCATAACCCAAGATATGATAAGGGCACCTGCTCTGCTGTGTTCATCTCTGCACTATTCACAATAGCTAAGGCGATGGAAACAATCTAGATGCTTTACTGCAGATGAATGGATACAGAAAATATGGTGTATATCCTTGAGAAAGCCCAAGGAATGTGCTCAAGCCCTGAGCTCAAACCCAGGACTAGGAAAAAATAAAAAAGGACTATCTGGGGGCCAGCAGTTTGGGCCAGTGGTAGAATGCTTGCCTAGCATGGACAAAGACCCAGGTTCAATTCCTTGGAACCATAAACTTAGAAAAGCCAGAAGTAGTGCTGTGGCTCTAGTGGTAGAGGTCTCGCCTTGAGAAAGCTCAAAGACAGTGTTCAGGCCCTGAGTTTAAGCCCCAGGACTGGCCAATTAAAAATAAGTATTACAGATTATATTTTTAATTTTTTAAAAACCACATTTGTGATATGCACTCAAAGCAACTTTTCATGTCAACTATAAAAAAATGAGGCTTAAATTTATTACACAAAACTTTGGATTTATGGCAAAAATTTGCAATATGATTTTTAGATATCAAATCTCTGCTTGACCAAACACTGGTTAAGCTCTTGTGCAGTTTATTAAAATATTTTGCTTTATAAATAATCATTTTAAGGCTGTTGACCAAGACTGTCCACCCTTATTTGTATATGAGCACTTCAGTATGGAATAGTATTTTTTAAAATCTTTTCCTAATCCCCAGGTGATTTTCAGTTGTCTATCTTTAGCAAGAGTTTCACTATGTCAATTAAATCAGAATCTCCCTACCCATCCCAGAAGTTTCTATTCAGCTGACTCCCATTCCTCCTTTGCTCATGTTCATCCCCTTGCCCATGCTATATTTAGAGTTGATCTTCTTTCCTATATTTTTTTCATTCCTGGGGACTGAACTCAGGGCCTGAACACCAACCCTGAACTTTCTCAAGCATAGAACTCTATCACTTGAGCCACAGCACCACTTCTGGGTTTTATTTATTTATTTATTTTTGTATTTATGTGGCACTGAGGAGTCAAACCTGGGTCTTCTTTCCTTCTTTCACTGCAAATTTTTGCTATTGTGGTCTCTATGCCTACCATGTTTGTGGTAAAAGTTTTCCTTACTATCACATGTATTATTAAATAATACTTTTCTTTACAATATTAACTTGGAGTATAACTCTAATGTAGTCATTTAACAAATTCTGTTCTCTAACCGCCATCTGAATCAAATTTACTCAGTAATTCTGAATTCTTGCATATTAATGAGCCATGGATAGATCTTTCATAATTACTAAAATGCTCCAATAATTATGTCTTTCATCACAGAATTAAGTTGACTACCTTTTGATACTCAACTATCAGTCAAAAATGTTATTCATAAATATCTGTACATTATATTAAGGAGTATTCATAGAAAATGGATGAAGATGCTTATAAGCCTGGTATAAACAGCATTTATTGCGTTGAAGTTGAAAAATCTCCATTATTTACTAGAAATGTTATCCCAAATGACGTTTCTGTTGTCACCGTGACTTAGTTACTCACTGTATAAAGTAAATACAATAAGGAGGTTTGTTTTCTAGATAGTTTTGAAATTTAAATATAACATTTTTAAAATATCTGGCTTTTTATAAGGAGCAAACTTATTGTCTGAGAGAAACTACAAAAGTGATCAAATCAAGGGAGCCAAAAAATTAGAATGAAAGAAAGACAGCCTCTTCAACAAGTGGTGATGGCAGAACTGGTTAATCACCTGAAGAAAACTAAAGTTGGATCCTTCTTTATCACCCTGCAGTAGAATTAACTCCAAATGGATCAAAGACCTCAAGGTAAAAGCTGAAACACTGAAAACTTTACAAGAGGGAATAGGAGACAAAATAGGTCTCCTTGGCACAGGGCGAAACTTTCTTAATAAGGACCAAGAATCACAACAAATAAGAGAAAGGCTGGATAAGTGGGACTGCATTAAACTGCAGAGCTTTTGTATGGCAAAGGACATAGCTAGTAAATTAGTTAGGAAGCCTACAGAGTGGGAGAAGATCATCACCAACCATTCAACGGACAAAGGCCTCATATCTAAAATATATCGATAGCTTAAAAAATTAAATCACTCCAAAACTAATCTCCAAAGTAACAACCATCCCATTAAAAAATGGGCCAAAGACTTAAAGAGAGTCTTCTCTGAAGAAGAAACAAAAATGGCCTATGGACACATGAAGAAATGCTCAACATCTCGGGTCATAAAAGAAATGCAAATCAAAACAGCTCTAAGATTCCACCTCACTCCAGTTAGAATGACCAGGATCAAGAAAACTAATAACAACAGATGCTGGAGGGGATTTGGCCAGGAGGGATCACTACTACACTGTTGGTGGGAGTGCAAACTTGTTCAACCACTGTGGAAAGCAGTATGGCAGTTCCTCAAAAGACTAAACATAGAGCTCCTCTATGACCCAGCAATTCCAGTACTAGGCATTTACCCAATCGTCCAGAAACAAGGACATACTAAATGCACTAGCGCAATGATGTTCATTGCAGCACTATTTACCATAGCAAAGATATGGAACCAACCCAGATGTCCCTCAGTTGATGAGTGGATCAATAAGATGTGGTATTTGTATACAATGTCAGAAAGAAAGACATCATCCCATTTGTTAGGAAATGAAAAGACTTAGAAAAAATCATATTAAGTGAAGTAAGCCAGACTCAAAGGAACATAAGCCCACTAGTCTCCCTCATTTGTCATAATCAGTTGAAACCTTGGGCTCTCCTAGCAGAGATTTACAATAAAACAAAATCTAGAGACATTAGGCCGAATAGTAGACACTAAGTGTAAGGACCTCCAGGATAAGGAAACAAAAGCCATATAATGAGTGACTGTTGTCCTTAATGTACTATGTTATCGCTCATCTATTTTGCCATCCCTTAGTTATCTCATATTGTTACAATTTTCACCTTGTTATCTGATATATTTTATATGTGCTTAATTGGTTATTTGAAATTGGATGGGGAAGGGGGGAATCAAGATAAATGGGGGGAAGGAAGGGGGAGGGAAATGGGAACCATGTCATGAGAAAGGGCATCAATGTTTGTGAAGTTATGCACCTTCTATCTGGTGAATATAATGCAACCCTCCTATTAATCAAAATTAAAAAATTTAATAACAAAAATAAAAGGCAAATAAAAAATAAATGACTGTAGATATAAAAAAGTGATCAAATACGTAACATATTTAAAGATATTGTATAAATGACAGTTTCCATTATTAATTATTTTATATGCTTCCCATCAAGGTAATGAAGTTATCACAATAAAGTATAAGTTCTTTGATGCAATTTCCTAGCTGTAGTCTACTCAATTGACATGACTGAGAACTCATTTTAGTCCCTAATGTTGTCAAGAAATAATCTTAAAAAAACTGTTATTCAGAAAACGTGGTAGAAAAAGATGGGACTGAAATAATCAGTGTAATCCCTACTTTTGCTTGCCTTGAGCTAAATAAGAAGAAAGATAACTGTAGATTTTGATTTGCTTATTGTTTAGTATGCGTTAAAGGGGATATATAAATGGAAAATGTGGATTTCCCTTATTATCTAAAAAACTCTTCTGAAGTTTAAATGGACAAAATTGTGCAGTAATACACCTTAGGTGTATCTTTTCATATATGAGAGGACAGGAATAAAGAGTTATTAGAAATCATGGCTTCATTGTGAATGTATTCTCACTTTAGTTTTAGTTTTATATTTGTTCTATGTAAAAATTCTTATTCTACCTATATTTATTCTATCTTAAAATTAAAAAGACATCAATAGGAAGAATAATTCTGACATAATTATTAGAACAGGTCTTATTGTAATAATAGAGTAATTTAATTTTTATTTAACTTTCAGAGAAATATTATTCCAGCAATTACATTAGAAGAATAGTGAGTTAGAGCTAGATGATCAGAAGAAATTAACATTACTTTATGAGAAGATGTCAAACCTAAAAAGAAATTTATTTACTTTGAAAGCAAAGATGTGATGGATGAATATGAGACATGAATGAAGTAAAATCTGAATGAAGTAAAATTCAGTACTGAAAGGGAAGGTAACATTTAGAAGAGACCTATGTTTAGAGGTGTATTATTGGCATCTTCAGTCATAACTGGAAGAAAAAAATCTTGTTGCTTTTTAAACAGAAAAATTGCAACAATGATCAAACATGGTACATACACGAAATCCTCAGAGTTCAAAATTTTCTAAAATATGAAATTTTAGAACAACACAAAATAATAACCAACCATAAATTCTAGAGAATATAATTTTAAAGCACAGTGAATGCATTCAAGCAAGTTGATGTTTATTTACATCCTAAAACTTCCCGAAAGATTTTCTTAGAAATACAGTGGCTTTTTGGGTGGTAAGCCAGTGGTAGTAGAATGAATTCTTCCAACATGAGGGAAAAATAGGTCACAGTATTTGTGTTTATTTAACTTTTATGTTAGAAATAATCTGATTCAGGCTGTGGAAGGCCCTTACAGGACAATTGGCTGTGGAATTGAAAACATTTCACTTTGAAGTAATTTCAGAGGCTAGGAGAAACAATCACGCATATGATAGGCAAAAAGCAAACAAAACAAGGAAGCTCAGGAAACCCCAGTTAAAACCTGGAAATAGAACCCACAACCAAAAATAAAATCAGTTTATACTAAATTTCCATAGGATAAAGTTCCCCTTGAGATGAAATTACTGTCACATTAAAATTTAAAATGTAAGCTCCATTGTGAACTATCCATCCTGAAAATTCTTCAAGTAAATTTACACTTGAAAGCTTTGTAAGATAAGTCAAAATTATTAGAAAAATAAGGATAAATAGCAGGTCCATTAGAGTCCAAAAGAATAAAAAATCTACAAGAATTTCTTTGAATCCATCACAAGTATTCAACTTTTCAGATGTTTTAAAGATAATTTTATGTACAATTATTGTTTAGTGGTGCTCTAACTTTCACACCTTTCCTTGTGACCATGTATCTGAGCTTTTATTTCTAGTTCAGGGAGAGATAGAAGAATGCTACTTGGCCAAAATCTACCACCTACCTATAATTGGTGTTATAACTTGTGTTCTTCTTTTATAGGTCAGCTATATTTGAACTACAGTTTTTTTCCTGAATTTCTCTTTTAGATGTTAACAATTCAAAACTAATTCCATAATTTATTCTAGTATTCTTTTCAAAACAGAAACGTTTACACATCACTTATGATTTAATATTGTACATCCAATTTTATTTAGAGTTTACCATGAATTGAAAATGTTTTCTTTATAGAATTTAACATTTGAATGTATAAAATATTCTAAATTTATTCCCCTCAGGATATATAAGAATCAGCTTCTGTATTCTGGGTAGCAAATTTCAGATCAGCATTTTTAATGCTGCCTAAGATACTTTGTGTGTGTGTGTGTGTGTGTGTGTGTGCGTGTGTGTGTGTGTGAGAGAGAGAGTTGCTGACATAGATCAAGTTTATAAGCTTATGTTAATTGTATGAAAATGCAACAGAAATAAAACGTAATATTTATACAACTTTACATTGTTAACCTAGATCTGAGGTAGCAGAATTACCTAACAGTCAGCATCTAAAAGTAGGTAAGACAGGGAAAGCAGTATTTCCCTTTACTATCGTTATTTTTTAAATTTTTTTAAGCATGGTTAGGTATGTATGTACAATGTCCTTTGTAGTTGTGGCAATGTGGTTTAAATGAAATGAATCTAAACTTAAATAGGTTTCTTTTTTGTTAAGCAGTTTAATGGAGATACCGTCTCTTTAAGATTTCAAAGCAGCTTCTAACAGTACAAATGTCACTAAAGTGAGAACATACAAGTCACAAAATTCCTTTGTGTAAAATTGCACATATAAAGATAGAACACAATGTCTCTGTGTTTTACACTTCATGCATTTATTGAATACAGAGTTCTATAGTTCATTGACTAAACAATAAGCCCATCTTTTACTCGAAAGGAAGACTCCTGAGAAATATGAAAAAGAAAACAAATTTTAGAAATGAGCTGTTATGTACTTCCTCAGAGGCTAGCAAGTGTTTTCTGTCTACATCACAACTGTTTTTTTTTAATTATCACACTGTCTTTTTGAATAAATGTATACTCAATCAACGAAAGGTGAGTAATATTTCAGGATTTTAAGGCAGAATGTATGATTTTAGAAGGAACATATGTCTACAAGAATCTTTGATGAAAATTTGTGATTAATTAAAAGCCTGTAGTCATAAATTCATTGTTGGGCATTCAAACATTAGTAAAGCTCCCTACATCTACCAATCTAAGTCTCCACCTTCCTTCCAACCTTGTCTGTCACTAAAGCAAGATCTTTCATGCAACAACAAACCATGTACAAACTGTAAAATTTGTTTTAGTTCTTTTTATTTTTTCACCATTCCAGTGTGTTCTCTGACATATTTTTCCACTGTTTAAAGACATTACAGAGTGATCAAGAGCTCTAATTTTTAAACACTGAGGTAGAAAATACCTAACATACAATTGACCATTCAGCTATTCATGTCCATTATGCTTTCTTTTTCAAATGCACACGGCCCCTTTTAACCACAATTCTTTATGTTTCTCTGAATTTAATGACATTAGCTATTCAAATAAGTGTTATTTTACAATATTTTTTTTCTTTTTGTGATTGTCTTCTTTGGATAGCAACAGCGGTGTTTTTAGTTCTTTAGTTGGTATACTATGAGATAATTTGGCACAAGTAAACTCCAGTTCTGACATGTGTCAGACATGATCTCATATATACCCATATATCATGTATATGGTATATGTTTACATATATTACATATATGGTCACTCTGATTTTCTGAAATGTAGATGATATGAAGAGATAGTGACAGCCTTGATTTTAGTGGTGATGGAGAGAAATATGAATAATTATAATATTGATTAATAGCTAGAATCTCCTATAAACCTATATAAGTAAAGATATTGGTTAGCATGAAAGTTTTTGCAAATGCAGTAATAGGGTAGCTTCAATGTAGAATCAAATAGTGTAATTCCATAGAAAGGCAAAATCAAAGGCCAACATGTTTACACTAGGAAATGGGTACTTGTAAGATGTGGGGTATGTCACATGAGAGAGAGGCAGATGAGTAAAGAGAAGGGAGTGGGAAGCAGTAAAAATGCAATGAATATACTACAATATTAAGAAAAATAAGGGCAAAGGTTGGTTAAATGGGGTGGGAGAGAAAATTAAAAAGGGTGACACTTATCAGGATATATTGTATTCATAAACTGCAACTCCTCTGAACAATTATCTTTTATTATCCTTTAAATGATTTTTATTATCTTTAAGTAAAGATCAAAAACAAATGTTGATTAAAGCTAAAGCACACTAATGAATGTTATACAGAGGTAAGATATATAAACTTTTGGTCTGAGTAAACTGACAAATGGTAATCCTGTTCAATAAGATGTGTAAGCTGCTATAAAGAAAATTCTAGAGAATGTTAGTATTCTGTTCTTCGTTTACTTAATAGAGAATAACCCTATGTAATGCCAAGATGACTCTAAACTTTAAGATTCATTAAAGTACAAAAGATACTTAAAGTCTAGAGATACTGGATACTGGTGGCTCCCTCCTATAATCCTAGCTACCCAGGAGTCTGAGATTTGAGGGTTAGGATTCAAAGTCAGCCAAGGCAGGAAAGTCTGTGACACTCTCCTCTCCAATAAACTATAAAGAGAAAGCCAGAAATTGGACTTCGGTGAATCTTAAGGATACCACCCAGAGCCTGAAATCAAGCCCCAGGCACACAAACACATGCACACATACGGAAATAAAAACTAAAAATAATTAAATAGAGTCTAGATCCTAAAGAAGTGCCTAATTAGAAAACAAAAGTTATCCACGTGTTCACTCCAGACTCCAGTATTTACAGCTGCACACCACATTCATGTTGTATTCATTAGCTAGCATCCACATATCAGAGTCCCCATATCAGAGTCCCTAACAAGAAAGATACACATAAATTCAGTACAGAGTTGCAAAAGTTCTTCATAGTTAGTAATTAATGTTTTCTGATATATACTATCATATTCTTAAGTGATTTTAAAAGCAATTAACTGAGCCAGATGTCAGTGGCTCATACCTTTAATTCTCGATATTAAGGAGGCTGATATCTGAAGATTGCAGTCCAAAGCAGCCAGGGCACAAAGGTCCTTGTGACTCTCTTATTTTTAAATTTGTTTTAATTTTTTTATTGTCAGGATAATGTATAGTGAAGTTACAGTTACATTCATCAGGTAGTAGGTGCATTACTTCTCACAAATTGATACTGCCTCTCATGTTTTTGTCCCCATTTCCCTCCTTCCATCCATCATCTTGTTTTATCCATTTCCCTTTTCTGTTTCAAATAAGCAAATAACTATATACAATATACCAGGTAACAAAGTGAGATACAGTAACAATATGAGATTAACCATAAGGGCAAAAAAAGAGAAGAGAAATAATATAGTACATTAAGAACAACAACCACACAAGATAAACCTCTTGTTTCTATATCTTTTCATTTAGTCTCATTCTATATGACCTCATGTACCTAGGTTTTGCACTATTGTAATCTTCTGCCCCTGAAGATGTATACTAATTATTACAAATAAGGGAAACCACTGAGCCTATGATCCTTTGGGTCTGGCTTATTTCACTTAACATGATTTTTTCCAAGTCTTTCCATTTCCTTACGAATGAGGTGATGTAATTCTTTCTGACGGTAGCATAGAATTCCATTGTGTATAAATACCACATCTTCTTGATACAATCATCTGGAAGTGGCACTGTGGCTCAAATGTTAGAGTGCTAGTCTTGAGCTGAAGAGATCAGGCTCAGAGTTCAAGCCCCATGACTGACCATTAAAAAAACCAGATGAATAAAACCCAAGATTATTTAAACTGATCATAAATTACCTTTTATAGTTATCATTTTTAAATTATACAATAGTATCTTCAATGATTCAAGGAGCAACTGTTTTGCATATTTGTAATTTTGAGATTTGTATAGGATAAACACTGTAAATCAGAGGCTTTATTTTCCTATCACAAACAGAAGATAAACTTTTCCCAAATCTTTTTTTTTTGCCAGTCCTGGGGCTTGAACGTAGGGCTGGAACACTGTCCTTGGGCTTTCTCAAGGCTAGAGCTCTGCCACTTGAGCCACAGCACCACTTCTGACATTTTGTTTGTATGTGCTGCCAAGGATTTGAACCTGGGTCTTTGTGCATGCTAGACAAACACTCCATTTTACCACTAGGACAAACTCCTGTATATATATATATATATATATATATATATATATATATATATATATATATATATATTAAATTTAGCAGTGCTAGAGTTTGAACTCAGGGATTTGTGAGACTGGTGCTCTACTATTGAACATTACTTCCAGCCTTCTTTTTGCCTGGATATTTTTATGACAGAGTCTGACTCCTACTCAAGCGTATGCTTGAACTGCATTCTGCTGTTTTAGACTACCTCCAGCTTGTATATCAGAAAGAAGGTGCCAAACCAACTCCTTTTCACCGGGATGGAACTCTCATGAACTTTTCTGTCCAGGCTGGTTTGATAATATGATCCTCTGAGTCTCAGCCTTCCAAACACCTAGCACAAGGGGTGTGTACACTGGGTCCAGTTACTGGCTGAGAAGATTTACCTACCACAGGTATACAGGGGCTGGCTTCAAATTGTGATCCTCCTTTTCTTAGCCTCCCAAGTAGCTAGAATTAAATGTGCGAGCCACCCTTCTGTTTTCACTTCTATTACACAGCTATAATTATCAAAACAGCTTGGTACTGGCACAAGGACAACCTGAAGACCAATGGAATAGAACTGAGGACCCAGATATTAAACCACAGATCTATAGCCACCTAATCTTTGACAAGGGAGCCAAAAATATAGAATGAAAGAAAGACAGCCTCTTCAACAAGTGGTGATGGCAGAATTGGTTAATCACCTGGAGAAAACTAAAGTTGGATCCTTCTTTATCACCCTGCAGTAGACTTAACTCCAAATGGATCAAAGACCTCAAGGTAAAAGCTGAAACACTGAAAACTTTACAAGAGGGAATAGGAGACAAAATAGGTCTCCTTGGCACAGGGCGAAACTTTCTTAATAAGGACCAAGAATCACAACAAATAAGAGAAAGGCTGGATAAGTGGGACTGCATTAAACTGCAGAACTTTTGTATGGCAAAGGACACAGCCAGTAAAATAATTAAGAAGCCTACAGAGTGGGAGAAGATCTTCACCAACCATACAACAGACAAAAGCCTCATATCTAAAATATATCAACAGCTCAAAAAATTGAATCACTCCAAAACTAATCTCCAAAGTAACAACCATCCCATTAAAAAATGGGCCAAAGACTTAAAGAGAGTCTTCTCTGAAGAAGAAACAAAAATGGCCTATGGACACATGAAGAAATGCTCAACATCTTGGGTCATAAAAGAAATGCAAATCAAAACAACTCTAAGATTCCACCTCACTCCAGTTAGAATGGCCAGGATCAAGAAAACTAATAACAATAGATGCTGGAGGGGATTTGGCCAGGAGGGATCACTACTACACTGTTGGTGGGAGTGCAAACTTGTTCAACCACTGTGGAAAGCAGTATGGCAGTTCCTCAAAAGACTAAACATAGAGCTCCCCTATGACCCAGCAATTCTACTACTAGGCATTTACCCAGTTGTCCAGAAACAAGGACATACTAAATGCACTAGCACAATGATGTTCCTTGCAGCACTATTTACCATAGCAAAGATATGGAACCAACCCAGATGTCCCTCAGTTGATGAGTGGATCAACAAGATGTGGTATATGTACACAATGGAATTCTATGCACCTGTCAGAAAGAATGACATTGCCCCATTTGTTTGGAAATGGAAAGACTTAGAAAAATATCATATTAAGTGAAGTAAGCCAGACTCAAAGGAAAATAGGCTCAATGGTTTCCCTCATTCATCATAATCAGTAGAAACTTTGGGCTCTCCTAGCAAAGATTTGCAACAGACCAAAACCTAGATACAGAAGGCCATATAGTATGATGCTAAATAAAAGGACCTCTAGGATATAGAAACAAAAGCCATATTGAGTGCTTGTTTTCCTTAATGTACTATGTTATCTCTCATCTCTTTTGCTGTCCCCTGGTTATCTCATATTGTTACAGTATCTCACTTTGTTATCTGATATGTTGGATATATTTGTATTTGGTTATTAGAAATTGGATAGGGAAGGAGGGAAAACAAGATGAAGGGTGAGGGTAGGGTGGAGGGAAATGGGGACCAAGACATGAGAAAGGGTATCAATGTATGTGAATTAATTTACCTTCTATCTGGCAAATGTAATGTAACCCTTCTATTAATTACAATAAAAATTATATGAAAAAAAGAAAATTTGTGAATTCTGTCTCAGTTTTTCTTATATATGTCCAGTCTTTCATAAAACCTAAAGACTATTGCATAAATGTGTGATCTGGCCTAAAGACTATCTCTTGGAAAGAAAGAAGGTACTTCTATCTACCCATTTTTATGGGGTATAGGGGAACAACTTTGACAGACATCTTACATTACATTTCAAAGCTGTATTTGTTATTTTTACTCTATATAAAGTAAATTACAAACACAGATGTTCAAACTACTAAAAAGCTGACATGAAGTTAGTATGGCCAATAATTCCTTCAAAATCTCTTCTTTGTGAAGTCGTCATTGTTCACATTTAGAATATACACCAGATGTATCTACTAGAATTTAAAAAAAACTAAGATTACATTGTCTTCATAGTTTGTCAGTGTTTAACTGTCATGTATAGCACACCTAGGTTTAATGCTGCTATTCAATAGTGAGTCCATTCTTCTCTACGATATTGATGTGTTTACTTGGGCTAAGATGAGATTTAGTTAAGAACATTTTTCGAACCATTATTGACTAAATTAAAAAAAATCATGACAGAATATTAGAGTAGACAGGGGTTAGAGCTATGGGTAGGGGGCACTGTTTCTGCTTCCAGCACAATGTCCTTTCCCCTTTCATGGCTCCTACTCACAGTCAAAAGCTTGACTGTTTTTGAATTTTTCCCATATGACTTGTTAATAAATTCAGAGCAATAGTTATTTCTATGCTTCAATGAAAGCAAATCAGCATGGCTTGACTTCTAAGGTTATTGACATTTCCTAAACCATAGCTTCTCAACCTAATGTGTATAGTCTTACTGGACAAAGTAATGAAAATCCAATCATTTCTGGTTTTTGAGGTTGTTAAGTAAGAGAGAAAAAAGACAAGGTAGTAGGATCTGTTCTACAGTTTGGTAAACATGAACAGCTTTATGAATATCATATTAAATATTTGTACCACTATATGATTTTAAAGAAAAATTAATGTCTAGAGGCTAAGGACCTCCAATCAGCTTTGAACCTAAAAATATATAAATAAAAATGTAAGAATAAATTAGAACTGAAAAATTACCCTCATTTAAATATGGGAATTTGAATGAAATATTTAGTTTTGGGAGAAATACAAACATATAGAAATAGGAAAGAAAAAAAACACTTAAATCACTGAAGCAAAATGTTATGAATAATACTCTGTTGATATATTTATTTGAAATGTGAAATAACATATCCAAAGGATATTTATTTCAAGTCAGTGTGAACATTGATAGGTAAAATGGAAACAGCATCAGATAGTATGAATTTTATTTGGATTCGAATTTAAGCAAATGCATGTTCCTTCTGTCCTTTTGATATTAATGTTTGTTATCACATATGTGATATAAATATATGTGTGCATATAATTTATCTAGCCTTATTAGGTTTACTTATAATTCAAATTTCTGCATGTAGCTTTTCAACACATTCTCAAAATTTGTTAACATATATAGATGTAACAATTAAAAAGAGTAATATTTTACTTAACTATTTATTTGAACATCTATTATTTGACATTAAGGAAAATATGATCTTTGAAAATATTTAGGTGATGTGAATATACTTATTGCCTTTAAAATTATTATTTGAAGCACAAAGCCTAGTCCTGTTGAGCATACTTATCTACAATTTATCAATTTTATTGATATAGGTTTTATTGCTAATAGAAAAATTCTTGCTTATTCAAAGAAATTTTAAAAAGGAATTTTGAATGATTCTACATTCCAGAAAGTCACATTTGATCATTGAAAACAAGCAGGCAATAAAATAAGAGAAAATGATTTAAACAAGTGTTCAATAATCACAGAAACCAATTTCAGTTATGATGTACCTTATTATTATAGGAATAGATATGTGATAATGTCCTGAAGCAATATATCACAATTAAAATAAGAGAATCAAATTTCATAGATTCTTTTTTGTTGTTGTTGCATTCCTGGATCTCAAATTCAAGACCCAGAGGCTATTTCTAAGCTTTTTCATTCAAAGCTAGTGCTCTATGTCTTAAGCCACAGCTCCACTTTTAAGTTATTTTGGTAGTTAATTGGAAGTAGTTAATTGAACATTCCATGGGTCTTCTTGCATGGCCTGGATTTGAACTGAGATTTTTCAGATCTCAACTTTCTAAGTAGCTATGATTACAGGTATGAACCATCAGTGCTCACCTTTCATTGGCATGTTCATGTGTCTAGATATACAATGTTGAATTCTTTTTACACCTTCAAGTCACATTGTACTATCTGAATCAACATAGAAGCACTAGATAAACTTTTAGAAATATTTGACATTTGTTAAACTGTTTATTTTCACAGTAATAATTTAAGAAATTTAATACTTTAATACAGTCATTAAATAAAATAACATCAAATTTGTTCACTTATTTTTTCTCTAAAAATATTTATTCATGTTTACTGTTATATAATCATTTATTATATTTTCCTATTTACGTATATATATCAACACATTAACCTCCACATATTCCATTTAAACATTCTATTCTTATCTTTGTGTCTCCATTAAGAATCCTTAAATATTATTAATTCAAATTGGTGAATATTTTACTTTGTTTATATTGTTTTAATAATTCATTGTTTTCATCCAGCAGTAAGTTAAATATTTTAAAATTCCTAATTAATTATTTAAATTTTTACTCTTGTCTATTTGAAGCTATTCAGTATACTGATAATTTAGTATAATAATAGAATCAATGGGCAAATTACTAAGATACAGTAAATTACCATCAAATAGACAACACTGCCCTCTCTCACAGCATATAAGCAGTTTCTTTTTCAAAAGGCTTTGCAATATTATTATACTGAATGATGACTCTGGGTTGTTAATAATCTGTTTTAGTATCTAGAAAGGTTTGCCAGTCATTAGCCATTTCATGTCTGAGTTCTCATGGCTAACTTTGCCTATTTAAGGCTCTAAAAGAAATATATTGGAAAAATCTTACGTGCAAATGACTTGTAATTCTTTTGAAAATATAAGCTGTTTTTGTTACTATTTTTTTGGTGAGGCTATAGGGCTTTAACATATGGCTTCTTGCTCATGGCTGGTGCTCTACCACTTGAGCAATACCCATAGCCCAGATTTTTGCTGGTAAATTAGAAAAGGAGTCTTGTGGACTTTTCTCCCTGGTTTTCTTCCGACTCCAATCCTTCAGGTTTCATCCTCCTGACTAGCTAGGATTACAAGCCCTAGCTAAAGCAAAAGGAATTGCAGTATTCTATGTTTTCATCCAAATGCATAGTAAACATCTCCATGTAGCTAATACTTTGTTGTTTCTGGTAGTTTTTAAAAAAATACATTCTTAATATTTTTGTGTCATATTCCTATATGTTTCATGACTTTTTTCACTTTTTCTTATTCATAAAGTAATTTATTTATATATTCATATAAATAAATATGTATCTTATATGTTTCTTCCAAAATAATGGATATAGAAATTTTAAGTGGTAAACACAGAGAACTGTCTTCATTCTATTTATCCTTCAAGCAGTCTAAATTCAGTACATTAAACATAACATCACTACAAGACAAACATAGGCAGTAATAAACTTTGTGGGTTTTTTTAAAAAAATTGATTGCTTCTTTGGATATACATGGCAATTCTGATTAGACAAACATGAGTTGATTTTTTTTAAATCTTGTCACCAGCATTACTTCACATACTTGCAGAAAGGAAAGCTACATAGCATACTTGTATTTCATTTCTATGCATCCTAAGGACTGATACAACTACCTCAACAGGTAAAAAGGCATGGATCCTGTTTTTATTTTAGAAGGAAAACATTAGGTCTTTTCACATAAAGAATTGGATAGATTAGCTTTACAATGGTTTAAATAATCTTTTGAATAATGAGTTAACGAAAATATTATGATAACAAGTAGCTATAACATTTGCTTAACAAAAAAATTTAATTACTTTGGAAGCAGATCAAATGGCATAATATGTAAGTAATAGACTATTAGGGAAAATGTGAAATTTCTAGCAACCAAATTTAATTTTCAATCTGTCAGCAGTTTTGACCAATAGATATAGTGAAGTCTCTGCCTTATAAATCAATGTGTGAGAAGTAATGCACCTACTACCTGAAGAAAATAACTGTAACCCCTCTATACATAATCCTGACAATAAAAAATTAAAATTTGCATATAAATAATCAATCCATATGGGCTCTGAATAAAAATCATTAGTAACTATATTATCAAACTCTATTCAAGTTGATTTTATAAGTCTGGATAAATGTATTCAGACTTTGGTATTTTAAACAACCAACTGCACATCATATCACAGTTTAAAGAACAACTCTGACCCAATGCTATGGATATGGTATTGGAAATATAAACACAACTACATAGACATAAAAATTTCTGACTCTACAGACTTAATGTTTTATTACATAGATTAATATGTATCTCTGACATACAAATCCTCAGCCTAATTTTAATTGTGTTTTAAAAATTTAAGTGCCAGAGATTCCCTTCTTGAATACTTGTTTGTTAAATACATCATTTGAAATATGATGTAAAAATCAATATTAATAAATTCTTCAATAAAAAAAGAAAAAAGGAACAACTCTGCATCATATTGTAGTTTAAATACAAAGATTATAAACAGCAAATTATGAGAACACACCAGCTTACTTTGAAATGTAAATATATCAGTCAGATCTGACTTCTTATTACAAATCCGAAATACTAGAAGAGCATGGAGTAATATAATACAAATTTGGGTGAGAAAGATATCTTCCTAATATTATAATATTATAGCCTTCAAAATAATCAGTCAATTTCAATGGAGAGTTAAAACTCCAGAACCAACTAATGCAGTTGTTGACCAAACTAACATTGCAAATGTTTAAAGGAAATATTTCAGATGGAAAAAACATAAAAACATTCATAAACATAGGGACCAGAAAAGAATAAAATTCAATCTGTAATTGTGAAACTCAAAGAGGTATGATTTTATCAAGATGATTCAATTTAACCACCTAAACTGAAAGATGAACATGAGCAAAAGAAAAAAAAAAACAAGTACCACTAAACCTAAACTGAAAAAAAATAGAAATACAGAAATCCGTAAATATTCCTCAATAATAATCTTAAACATAAACACTGAAGTTTCAAAAGATATACACTTTTGACTGGATCAAAAAACATGACCCGTGACTACTGACTATAGTAAATGTACTTTACAATGAAAGCTACACATAACCTAAAAATGAAAGAATGGATAAATCATGACATAAATGCTACATTCTATAATAAGAATAACCATCAAACTGGACAAATATATTTTTTCATATATTTTTATTGTAATTAATAGAAGAGTTAGATAACATTCATCAGATAGAGGGTGCATTGCTTCACATATATTGATACCCTTTCTCATGTCCCCATTTCCCTCTCTCACCCCCCCATCTTGTTTTCCCCCTTTCCCTATCCGATTTCAAATAACCAAATACGCATATATACAATATATCATAATATGAGGTAGCCAAGGGACAGCAAAAGAGATGAGAGATAACACAGTACCTTAAAGACAACAATCACTCATTATATGGCTTTTGTATCTATATCCTGGAGGTCCTTTAATTTAGCGTCATTCTATATGACCTTATGTATCTAGGTTTTGTTCTATTGTAAATCTCTGCTAGGAGAGCCCAAGGTTTCTACTGATTATGACAAATGAGAGAAACCATTGAGCCTATGTTCCTTTGAGTCTGGCTTACTTCACTTAATATGATTTTTTTCTAAGTTTTTCCATTTCCTTACAAATGGGGCAATGTCATTCTATCTGACAGCAGCATAGAATTCCATTGTGTATAAATACCACATCTTGTTGATCCACTCATCAACTGAGGGACATTGGAGTTGGTTCCATATCTTTGCTATGGTAAATAGTGCTGCAATGAACACTGTCGTGCAAGTGGATTTAGTATGCCCTTGTTTCTGGATGATTGGATAAATGCCAAGTAGTGGAATTGCTGGGTCATAGGGGAGCTCAATGTTTAGTCTTTTGAGGAACCACCATACTGCTTTCCATAGTGGTTGAAGGAGTTTACACTCCCACCAACAGTGTAGTGGTGATCCCTCCTTGCCACATCTCCTCCAGCATCTGTTATTAGATTTCTTAATCCTGGCCATTCTAACTGGAGTGAGGTGGAATCTTAGAGTTGTTTTGATTTGCATTTCTTCATGTTTCTATCGGCCATTCTTATTTCTTCTTTGGAGAAGACTCTCTAAGTCTTTGGCCCATGTTTTAATGGGATGGTTGTTTCTTTGGAGATTAGTTTTGAAGTGATTCAATTTTTTACCTATTGGTATAAATGAGGACTTTGTCCATTGTATGGTTAGTGAAGATCTTCTCCCACTCTGTAGGCTTTCTAGTTAATTTGCTAACTATGTCCTTTGCCATACAGAAGCACTGCAGTTTAATGAAGTCCCATCTATCCAGACATTCTTTGATTTGTTGTGTTTCCTGGTCCTTATTCAGAAAGTTTCAACCTGTGCCAAGGAGGTCTAGTGTATCTCCTATTCCTTCTTGTAAAATTTTCAGTGTATCTGCTTTTACCTCGAGGTCTTTGATCCATTTGGTGTTAATCTCGGTGCAGGGTGACAAAGAAGGATCCAACTTTAGTTTCTGCTGGTGCTTAACCAGTTCTGCCAGCACCACTTGTTGAAGAGGCTGTCTTTCTTCCATTCTATTTTTTTTTTAGCTCCCTTATCAAGGTTAGGTAGCCATAGGTCTGTGGTTTAATATCTGGGTCCTCAGTTCTATTCCATTGGTCTTCAGGCCTGTTCTTGTGCCAGTACCAAGCTGTTTTTTTTCACTCTATCTCTGTGATAGAATGTAAAGTTTGGCATTGAAATTCCTCCTGCACTGTTCTTTCTGCTAAGAAGTGTTTTTGCTATACGGGGTCTTTTATTATTCTGTATGAAATTTTTGATTGCCTCTTCTCTTTTTTTAAAGAATGACATTGGGATATTGATGGGTATTGCGTTGAATTTGTAGATAGCCCTTGGCAAGATTGTCATTTTCATGATATTGATGCATCCAATCCAGGAGCATGAGAGGTTTTTCCATTTCCTCAGTTCTGCTTTAATTTCCTTTTTCAGGCTTTTAAAGTTTTCATCAAAAAGGTCCTTTGCATTCTTAGTTAATTCCTAGGTACTTTATTTTCTTTGAGGCTATTGCAAAAGGAGTTGCTTTACTGATTGTTGCTTTGCCTTGTTCCTCTTATTGTTGACATATAGGAAGGCAGTTGATTTTTGAGGGTTAATTTTATAGCCTGCTACCTTGCCAAAGTTTTGAATCAGCTTAAGCAGCTCGGGAGGGTAGTCCATTGGGTTCTTTAAATACAGAATCTGCAAAGCCATCTGCAAAGAGGGAAAGTTTCACTTCCTCTTTCCCTATTAGGATCCCCTTTATGCTTGCTTCTTGCCTTATTGCTCTGGCTAGGAATTTTAATACTCCTGATTTTGAGGGAATGGCTTTAGCTTTTCTCCATTAAGTATAAAGCTAGCTGTGGGTTTGTCATACACAGAGTTTATTATACTGAGGAATGTTCCAGGGATTCCTAGTTTCTCCAGAGCTTTGAGCATAAAGGGTGTTGGATCTTGTCAAATGCCTTTTCTGCATCAATTGAAATAATCATGTGATTCTTGTCCTTGCTCCTGTTGATGTGCTGAATTATATTAATTGATTTTCATATGTTGAACCAGCTTTGCATCCCTTTGCTTTGATTTTAATAATTTGCTTCTTTCTACTGGGATTAGGATTGTTTTGTTGCTCTTTTTCCAAGAGCTTAAGGTACGACATTAAATTGTTGGTGTGCAATTTTTTCAGTTTGTTAATGTGAGCACTCAGAGCTATAAATTTTCCTCTGACTACTGCCTTTACTGTTTCCCAAAGGAGCTGGTATTTTGTGTGCTTCTTTTTGTTGAATTTCATAAACTCTTGAATTTCTGTTCTGATCTCCTCAACGACCCATTGGTGATTCAACAATGTGTCGTTTAATTTTCATGAGTTACAGGGTTTTCTTTTGTGGAGATTGTTTGGACAAATAAAATGTTAAGCAAAAATCAGAGAGTTAACCCAGGTCAGTATATAGGAATAAGATATAAAGCAAATGTTGGTACCCCAAGTTAATAACAACAACAAAACCTTGTTAAATATAAAAACAAAACAAAACAAAACACTTTGATCCAGATGGAATAATTGGACATTTCAAGAGTGAAATTGCATGTAGAAAAATGTATTAAAAACATTATGATTAAACCTATATTATTGTCCTAAAGAGATAGAAAAACAGAGGCCGGGAAAGCATGGCCTAGTGATAGAATACTCACCTAGCCTGCACAAAGACTCTGGTTTGATTCCTTGGTACCATATAGAAAAAAAAAAGCCAGAAGTGGTGCTGTGGCTCAAGTGGTAGAGTTCTAGCCTTGAGAAAAAGTCCAAGGACAATGCTCAAACCCTGAGTTCAAGCCCCAGGATTGGCAAAAAAATTCATGTATTTAGGCAAGGATTTTGACTAGTGGTAGAGTGCTTGCCTAGCATGCACGAAGTCCCAGGTTCGATTCCTCAGTACCACATACATAGAAAAGCAGAAGTGGTGCTATGGCTCAAGTGGCAGGGCACTAGCCTTGAGGGAAAAGTCCAAAGACAGTGCTCAGATCCTGAGTTCAAGCAAGCCCTAGGACTACCAAAAAGAAGAAGAAGAAGATGAAGATGAAGAAGAAGAAGAAGAGGAGGAGGAGGAGGAGGAGGAGAAGGAGGAGGAAAGAGAAGAAATGTTTCAAAATCACCCAATAGGCAGACTGAAAATAAAATTGTAATAAATATATCTCTTAATGGCCATATATTTTATAATGTATTTTGTCTTTTTTGAATCTATTCATATTGCACCTGGTTCCTGATTCAGAAACAGATAAACGAGCCTGATAGTCAATATTTAATAGAATGTTCTTAAATTTTAATGTCATTTCTTTTAATGTACTCCTTATTATCCTTTTTATTATCTATATTACCTAAATTCTTTGGAAGCTACTTGGGAAATTAAAAGAACTATAGTGTGCTTATCAATAATTTTTTAGAACATGAATGAAAATCCAGTGGAGTGAAATAATAGATTTTTATGGGAGATATTATTTAGTACCCTCCTATTACACCCAAATTTTTTCCAGTAAAAGGAAAATGTTTAGAAAGATTCAACAGATGTCAGCTGTTCCCCATAGAACATGCACAGATTGAGGGACTCAAGAGGAAGAAGAGGAAAAGAAGGCTATTATTCAATTATTTTTAATTATTTTTTTGCACATTTTTGGGGGTCGGTCATGTGGTTTGAACTCCTGAACTCTGTGCCTGGACACTGAGCTCTTCAGCTCAGGGCCAGTGCGCTCGTCACTAGAACCACAATGACACTTTCTACACATTTTATTTTATTTTATTTTTTATTGTCTGTGTGATGTATAGATGTGGTTACGTTTACATTCATCAGATAGTGAATACATTACTTCTTGAACAACCCCTGCCCTTGTCTTTCTCCCACTTTTCGTCCTCCTACCCTCTCACACTCATGTTGTTTTTTCCTTCTCTTCCCTTATTCAAATAAACAAACAAATGTATACATAATATACCAAGCACCACATTCTGATTCAGTAACAGCATGAGATAAACCATAAGGGGTGGGGGAAGAATCAGCTTCATATAGTACATTAAGAACAACCCAAATATCAGAAAAAAAGGCCATACTAAATGTACCAGCACAATCAAGTTCATTACAGCATTACTCACCAAGCTAAGATATGGACCCCACCCAGATGGTCCTCAGTGGATAAATGGATCATGAAGATGTGACATATTTACACCATAGTATTCTATGCTGCCATCAGAAAGAATAGCATTACCCAATTTGTAAGGAAATGGAAAGAGTTAGAAAAAAATCATATTAAATGAAGTAAGCCAGACCCAAAGAAACATAGGCTTCAATTAGTATGTCTAGGATTCTCCTAACAGAGAATCATAGTAGCTCAAAGGGTATCAAAGTTACATAAATATGTCCTTATAGGATGAGTCTAAGCAAAATGAACTCCAGCATATGGAAACAAAAGGTATGTCCTCACACATTGTATTTAAGAAGAACATTTTGGAATTCTCTAATGTCTATATTGCCAATAGGCCTTGTTCTACATGGGGACTCTGAAATGCTGAGCTTGAAATGAGACCTTGTCCTTTCATTCATCAATGGCACTTTAGAACCAGTATCAAACCACCCTTTACTTTTTTAAGCCCATTAATCAAAGAAAATGTAACTATTGGTTTATCAGATTGTTGTCAGCATGAAATAAATTAATATATGTTGAGTTTCTTAGAAAAATGCATCGAGGGCACACCAAAAACACTGTGATCATGTGAGCATATTATTTTTTACTAATTAAATAATCTAAGTCATTAGTCATTCATTGCTTAATAAATTGTGAATATTTCTTTTTGTCTACAGAGTAAAGCCTGACTCTTGGTCCCTTTATTCTTGCCTAAACTTTCCATTTCATCATTACTTTATCTTAATAGAAAAAAAATGGGAGGTGTCAGTAGATGTTATTTCACTGAGATGTATCTTTACCGAATCATTTAGTATTTCTAAGTTAATTGTTTCTTTTCAGGTGCAAACAAGATTGTCTTCTGAATTTCCACACCATTTTTTACAATGTGTATGCATTAAAGAACGAACTTAAATCTTAACTCAGTGGTAAATCTTTCCTGAGACTTTAACTCTTAATTAATTTCTTGTTCATATTTTCTGGAAAAAAATTATATATTTTTACTTCAGGGTATCACCAGTACCAATTTTATTTCTTAATGTGTATTTCTCTGACACAAAATTACAAATCCTCCATGAACCAGAGTACTAATTGCAGCATCTAAAATATAAATACTAAACGTGTTTTGGAAAAAATGTATGGAAATTAATATACATATTGGCTATATAAAATGAATGAAATTTTAATAATCCCTGCTTTGGGAAGTGGTTCTTCTTAATTTCTCTTAATCTTTTTATAATCAATCCTGCTCTTGTATCTCTTCACCTCCAGAACAGAAATAAATGCTTACAGCTTGAACCACTATGTTTAGGGTATTTGTGGAAGCAGTCCAAGCTGATCCAGATAAACACATTATTTGGTATTTTCATTAAGTAGAAACACATTATTTTTTATTAGTGTAAAGTAATTCTACAATGAAGTTTCATCATGTGTTCATAGATATATAATATATTTGGATTCCATTTCCCTCTTCTATTTCTATTTCCTAAGCCAGTTTCCTGTTTCTTTTTACGTTTTACAGTTTTTAGTTGGTTTCATTATGCTACTTTTACATCTTTGTAGAATGAATTTCAATGGCATTCATGTCCCTGGCCCTCTCATCTCATCGACTACAGCTAGTTCCCACTCTTCCTCACCAAAAATCAACCACAGGATTCATAATTAAAAATCAGTACTTTTTCTGAGGGAAATGAATTTGGTTTCAATTTACTCTTATCATCAAGGTGATGTATAGAGGGGTGACAAATACATACATAAGAAAATGAGGACATTTCTTATCCAGCATTGTTATCCCCTCCCTCGTTTTCCTCCCACTTTCCCTCTCCCCTAAATCCCCAAGTGGTAAAAATCATTTCAGACATAATTGTCTTTTGAGTGTTGCTGTGGTATTGACTTGCTTTTTGTCCTTTGTCTCTCTATTGTGATGTTCCCTTCCCGCTCCAGTTCAGATAAATATATATACAAGACACAGGGTACCAAAATCAAATACAGTGACAGCAAAGGAGAAGTCAAAGGAAAAAGAAAACAAGAGAAAAAAGAGCTTTACACACTACATTAATTTTTGATGGAATAGGCCACCTTGAGTGGAGGTTATCAACTATTGCAATTAGAATACTTGGAAAGAGTGAATATAGGAAAAATGGCAGAGGAGAAATGGAAAATTCTAGTTTATGTCATACTGGCTAGTTAATAAATATTGGTAAATGTCTAGCATAATGAATCATTACAACTGCTTAGTAAATGTAAACCTAGTAGGGTAGCCCTCAGTAGGTTTCTATGTGAATATGAGATATTTTGTTTTGTAAAAGTTTTCACAGTGAGTTCCCATCATTGCTTATCAAAGAGTTAGCACACTCAGGAAAATTTCTATGAAATTCCACTAATCTAGTAATTGTTTGATTCAGATCAAACTTTAAAATTATCAGTAGGAAGATAAAACTTAAAGGCTAATGAAGTTTATCATTTCCCAATAAAATTGATGACTATTTTTTACATGACAAAAAGATGCATATTCAAATATACCAGGGAAATTACATCTACCCGCATGTATTTGACCATAGATATTGTCCTAGGTACTTCATAATATCATTGCATTTTGAATAATTAACTAATCACATACTCATATGTTCATACATTATTTGGGTCATTTATTTTAATTAGGAAATTCAGCAGCTTTCAATGATTAATAATTGGCCATTTCACAAAAGTATTTTTTAATTTATTTAAAGACACCAGTGTTATAATAATAGGTATTTACTTCAGTGTAAAGTTAGCTGCATGGTTATCGTTTTTGATAAGTAAAATGATGTGTTTCAAAATCCAAAGGTGTTACAAAATGATGTAGCCTCTTACTCTCCAATTACTTTAATAAAAATCTCTGTGGTTCTTTAAGCTACAGCTGTAGTACACCTATGCCTTGCTTCTATGTTTGTAAAATAACTTATTCCTCAAAATAGACATGCTGTAGCTACTCCCCCCCCTTTTTTTTTTAGAACTCGGCCTGTTAGATTTTTACTTCATAAATCAATACTTTCACTTACCGTTTGTTTCTAATTTTCCTTCAGTTCCTGCTTGGAGATGTGAAATCTATGTTTGGCTAGAAAACTATAACTGTAATTTAGCATTTCTTAAAAAATGACAATTGAGAAATGAAGTGCCTCTCATGTTGCATGCAAATAACCCCAGATGAGGATCATTTTCATGCTTAATAAGTAGCTCTGTTCACTTCATCTTGTTTTGTTTGTTTCATATTTTTTGTGGTGTGATGTTCTTATAATAATTTTTGGCTCTAATGTATGCTGTTGTTTGGGTTTAATAAGACATCAGCATGCAGTAAAACTGAATAGATGAGATTTAAAGCACTGATCCATCTTACAGATCCTCATAAACTTCTATTCCTATTTCATAGGAATGAATAGGAATGAAATCTAGTGCAGTTGTAACTAGAATAATATCAGTTTTTATACACATACACTTCCAACTTGTTCTATTTTACAGAAAACATTTTCTTTTACAAAACAATAATTTATTGGGAAGTGGAGTACTCTCACAGGCTGATTTCTCTGGGAAATTCTTTGAAATTCTCACATTTACTGTGACACTTTCAGCAGTTTCAACTAGCAGAGCACCCAAAAAATTAACATTGGAGCTCTCTGCATAGTAGACATTAAAACACTGTTCTTGTTCAATGAGCCACTTTAGCATATGGGATATAAAGTTCCACTGTGTGCTTATGTCTTGAGCTAGCTGAGTTATTGGCACTTCAGGTACACTTTGGATAGTTAGTTTAAATAAACCAGTTCAGAGCACATGGGCTCTTGCATTTACTTCCTCTAAACATTTCAACACAGGCATAATCTAGCGTCAAAAAAGGATCATATACATGACCAAATATTGACTGCATTTTAGAACACGTTTGGGTATTTTGGGAGGAAAATAAACGCACACCAATTTTAATTTTTTTCAAGCACTTAAGGAATTTTTAAACTATGAAATCCTGAACTGCGTCATTTGGAAGAAAATTGTTTATTCCACTAGGAGATTCAGTCATCACAAAATGATTGGGTTAAATTTGATGGGGCCTCATTATTTTAGTTTCCTGAAGACAGAACACAATAAGCCCACCATTTCCATCATGGTATAGTGGAGAAGGATTTTGAGTTATTCAGTATTGAATAAGGAAAACACTAACAGTGAAGATATTGTGTCATATACTTCTCAGAACTTAGGAAATTTGCAATTATATAAATGATGAAAATTCTGATTCCATAGTTTTCCATTATTAAATAATTGTGATAGGCAGCTTGTGTCAGAGTAATTGTCTTCTAGATAAATTTTAGTTCATCAAGAAATATTAGACAGCATCAGAGAATAATCACACCAGGCAATATTAGAAGATGGAAGATCTAGTTCTAAATATGAGGATTTTTTTTTGTATGTGTGCCAGTGCTGGGGTTTGAACTCAAGGCATGGGCACTGTCCCTAATCTTCTTTTGTTAAAGGTTAGCACTTTACCACTTAAGCAACAGCAGCACTTCCAGCTTTTTCTGTGTATGTGATACAGAGGAATTTGGGCATGCTAGTGAAGCACCATACCACTAGGCCACACTACTGGCACCTAAACATGAGGATCTTTAGATATGAACCCCATATTCAATTCTGAGATTTTCTTAATAATGCTGCCAATTCTGTAGGGAAGGAGGCTCAGTTAGGTATAGTTTGGGAAAAAATGAATTGATATGCCAGCAGTTACTATGGAAAATAAAAATATGGTGGGATTAACAACTTGAATAACCTCATAAGCACTTGGCTTGTACTTAAAGAATATCCTTTCTGAAAGTGCCTCATGAAATTATTGAATTAAAGCTAAGGATAATTATTTACAATCACCAAAATAAAAATCAAATTTCTTTCAAAAAGGGAAGAATAAAAATGGCAGCTGACTTTACATAATTTCCAGTTTTAGTATAAGAAAAGGTTGTGGTTCCTATTTATGCATTGTTTTTCCAATGTCAATTTCTTGTTCACTTTACTTTCAATGAGAGCCTTAATCTACACATGATTTTTGACTACATAACTTGAATGAAATTCCAAGTATGTATCATTTTGTAATTAGAGGTGTGTATAGTCTTCCATTAAACTTAAAACATTGGATAGTGTCACTGTTAAGGGGTATAACAAGAAAATCACTTCAATTCCAATATTTTTCTTTTGGCTCCTATTTGTACATTCATTTCTCCCTTTTAGACCCCACCAACTAACTTAGATTCCACTTTGTGGCCAAATGGTGATAATGTGGTTGCCTTAATTTGGTATCTAGGATAAATAAAATAGTATTTTTCATAAGAGGAAATTAAGTATAATGAGAAGTATTGGATTCTACATTTTGATGTTTGATACTTTTCATTGACATTTCTCACTGTTGAATATAAGTTGCAAACTACACAAAGTTTTGCCTATGGGTGATGACTCTCAGCCTAATCTAGTCTTCAAGCTCAATCACAGCCCTTACTCCATTTCCTCTCCTAGATATTCTTTTTTGCTACATTTTGGACACCTCTTTTACTTTTTCCAGAAAACCACGGTAGAACCGGGCTCAATTCCTCAGTACCACATACACGGGGAAAAAAAAAGCATCTTGGTGCATGTAGTATCATCATTTGACATGTAAATGCAAGTCTGAAAGTTACAATTCTGCAACATAATTTATTGCTCACTGGTAAAAATTCTGGGAAATCCAGCATCAAGTCAATGGGAATTTCAGTTTTTAAGTCAGGGTAGATTTCTGCTCCCATAATGGCTCCGTTTTGGCTGCTTCTGTAGGGAATGAACTCTGTAACTTCACCTCTGTGGGAAGGTCAGAAGGATAAAAAAGGCAAAGCAAATCGATTACATACTCTTTATAAGTCACTGGCATTTATCTATTTACTCTGTTATTAGAGTCTTTTTAAATTATTTTAAAGTAGTTGTACAAAGTAGTTGCCATTTAACAAGGCAGTTTGTAAATACAATGCATCTTGATCAATGTCTTTATAAAAACATAGTGCTCAAAATAACTCACAAATGCCCCATTTTTCAATATTTCTTTTGTTCAGACTAAATTTTAACATGTATTTTAGAAAGGACACAAACTCTCAGATGTCAATAAAGAAACAACTAGAAATGTGAAATTTCATAAACTGGAGACCATTTAAACAAGTGTATAGTCAAATAAATTTCCTGAATAGTTAGAAGCAATTCTGTTTAAAGTGTCATTATGTTGGAAAAGACACTTGATAAATAAGTAGATGGCTGTATTGGAAGGATTAATAGAGGTAGAGAATTCGGCTACATATTAAGTGTGTCTATTTACTGAGGACAAATTGCTGTTCTTACCATGTTGGAAGAATTCCAATGTGATCAATCTTAATTTGCCACCGGTTGGCTGTCTTTCCCTTCAGGGAACTGTGCCATATCAAGGAATCAGCCATATTCTCTATTGTTGACATATTGGATTATGTAGTAATAATAATAGCCAAATAAGTCTCGGTAAGATAAGACTGTACTACTATTTTATCCCAGCTGCCATGGATCTATTTTTTATTTGCTAACATACTGAAAACCAGGTCAGCTGGAAAAGGAGACAGACTGACCTCCACTACATCCATCATTTTGTCTACCGAATCACAGAAAGTGTGATCTGTTGAAGATATACTTTGATGATCAATCTTAGGGCAATTAAAGTTTCTTCTACTCAGACTGAACAGCAGCCCATACATCTTATACTCATTGCGCTGATGCTATGTTTCACAAATCTGTGACTAGCAGTGAAGTAATCAAATGCTATTTTAGTTACCTATTCTAGCAGGCAAAGTAGAAGAGCAGATTTATTACTCCCCATCCTTTCCAAGGGAAGTATTTTCTTAACTACCATTATTCAGGGATAGAAGTTTGAGGGGCTGTGGGAATAACCAGTGTTGTTCCAGACTATGGGAACCCATCATAAATTTCCAGGTTTTTATCCCTAATTTTAAATGGTTATAAGAAGTTCTAATGAAGCCATAGGTTTGTGAAAAGATAGAGAACATCCCCCACAAATCATAAATACCACAGGAGTCTCAGCTACCATTTGTAGGATTTTATTTTTATTTTCAAGAAAAGTTTAATCATGGACTTTTTGTATAATAGTCACATATGCTATTGGGCTATTCAATTTATAGTTGGTTTTTTTTTTTTGGTTCCTCTCCTGTGCTTGAACCCAGGGCCTGAATGCTGCCCTTGGACTTTCTCAAGGCTAGAGCTCTGCCACTTGAGCCTCAGCACCACTTCCTGCTTTTTTTCCCCCTGTGTATGTGGTACTGAGGAATCGAACCCGGGTCTTTGTGCATGCTAGCAAGCACTCTACCACTAAGCCACACTCTTGGCCCAATTTATACTTTTATAAACTAGGTTATACTTATTTTCTGTCAGGTAGGTCAGACTAAAAAGTCACTTCATGATATGTAGTCAAGTATTTTGTATTTCTCAGTGTTTACAGGAATTGTTGTCAAAAGGAGCAATTTTTTGGGTGGGCGAGGAAGAGAAAGCTTTGCTTTTCTATTTTTGTGAAAAATTATTTATCTTACTAAAACTTTTCAGGACTCATATACAAACCACATTGGTCAGCCACTTGAGGAGCCACTGATTAGGTGGTGTATTATAATCAGTTTTATATATAGCTATTCCAATTCAGAAAGTCATGTTTTTCTTGAAAGAGATAATCTCAATTTAGCTCAGAAAACTTTATCACTGAACTTAAAAAAAATGGATTGAGAGATTCAATTTTTTTCAGCTGATTGGGAGGGGTAAGGGGAGGGAAATAGGGACAAAAACATGAGGGGGTATCACTGTGTGATTTTTACTTGATTTTAACTTGGTGATAAAAGTGCATTTTTGGGCTGGGAGTTTGGCTTAGTGGTAGAGTGCTTTGCCTAGCATGCACGAAGACCCAGGTTCGATTCCTCAGTACCACATACATCGAAAAAAGCCAGAAGTGGTGCTGAGGCTCAAGTGGTAGAGCTCTAGCCTTGAGAAAGTCCAAGGACAGTGCTCAGGCCCAGAGCTCAAGCCCAGGACTGGCACCAAAAAAAAAAAAAAAAGAAAGAAAAAACAAATAAAAGTGCATTTTTCCAAATTAAAAGCAATAGTTAATGTTTACCTAATCGTCATGTGAACAATATAGTAAAATAGTATATTAAGTCCCCATTAATACCAAGAAGATAAAAATGCATTTAGATTGGACTAGGGGTTGACAAAATCCTGAGGTAAGCATAAAAATTTAGATTTCCATCTCTGTGAAATGAAAGAAAAATATACCTAGAAATATTATGTTTGTTAATTGGTATTAATAATGAAGCTTTTGGATATGGGTTGTATATGATTTAGCACCAAAAGGCTTATGTACTGGCAGCTTATTTCCCAGACTTTGCTGCTATTTTGGGAAGTTATAGAAAATTGAGAGTTAGGGCCTAGCAGAAAGAACCAGGTCATTTGTTGTATATCATTGGGGGAATGTAAGCCTAATTGTCTCCCTTGTTTTCAGCTTCTTGTCCACTGCAATATAACCCGTCTTGTACCTCATACCCTGCCAACCATAATGCTTGTCTTACCCCAGACCAGAAGCAAAAGAACTGGATAGCCATACAGTAAAGTCTGAAACTCTGGTCCAAGTAAATTTAAAGTTGTTCTGTCAGGTATTTTGTCACAGTGACATGAAATGTGACTAACATACTCCTCATTATTGAGATGGCACTCTCTAGTTTTCTGCCTTACAATGTAAAGAAGTCGGAGAATAATGCTGGGCAAGGAGGAAAGGCTTGCAGTAGTATGAAATTTCCTCTCCTCCCCTCTCTCTTATTTCCTGACTCTTTTCTTGTGTCCTTCTTTCTCTCCCTGTGTGTGCATGTGTATTTATGAGTGTGTTTTTGGAAATCCAGTTATATTCAAAACTGATACATAAGCACAATAAAACTTACAATTTTTAGCTTTCTTCTTACTGCTTCTTTGATAGCATTCGTCTCTTCTATCTATTCGCTGTCAAAGGGAAAATCATTTGTTTAGGTTGCCTATGGCTTCTGATGGATTAAGGGCAAGTCATAGTCTTGTAAAACTTTTCTCTTTATTTTCATAATTTTATGATAGTAGTTGCTTTTCCACTTTCTACTACCATTTACCTTTTATTTTTATTTTTTGCTAGTCCTGAGGCTTGAACTCAGGGCCTGAGCACTGTCCTTGGCTTTCTCAAGACCACAGATCTACCACTTGAGCCATAGCGCCACTTTTGAATTTGTCTGTGTATGTGGTACTGAGTAATTGAAACTGGGTCTTTGTGAATGCTGGGCAAGCACTCTATCACTAGGCCAAACTCCCATCCCACAATTTGTCTTTTGATATCAGAAATTAGAGGACAACAAAACTATTGGAACGTTTCAGAACTAAAAAGTATGAAAGTTCAAGGGTTATATGAAAGTTCCTTCCAATGCACTTAGGTGTAATTGTATTGCAGCGGCTGATTCTCAGCAGGATCTCCAAGATGCACAGCCTTCTGCCCAGTCAGCAACTTGCTGACATCCATGCATCTACATTTAGTTGCCACTTGAGGATAATGTTGAACTTTCCAAACCCATACAAGAAAATATTGACAGGATCTGTCTATAACCCTCTCAGTAAGAAAGACTTGCAACTGACATTTTCAAGATTTATGCCTCTGTATACAGCCAAGGGTTTGCTGTGGCATGAAATAAACTGAGTAGCAACTAATAATATCACAAACATCACAACCCATAGCATTGTAATAGCCAGTGAAAGAAAATGATTAAACATTTCAAGACATAGTTATAAAATTAATCTTTTGAATAAATGTTATATCTTATAATCCTTGAATTATATTCTGAATATCCTGTAATAGTACTGCAAATACTACAAGATAAAACTTTCACTGTATGTTAAAAGTACTAACTTAAATCTTCTAAGGAAACTCATCCTAAGCAATTTTTAAAAATTAATTTTTGCTTGACAGTAGGTCTATTACCACTTGAAGTCTATAAGTAATTGTTAATGGGGGTTTATGTTTTAAGAAAATAATTACATGTATTTTAAAATGCTTTATTTTGGATATGGTAATTAGGTTTCTAATTTCTATGGGTGAAATTTTAACTTGGTAGTGAGAGTTTTTGAGGTAATGTTTTGAAGTCCAGTATGTAGTTCTCCACAGTGGACTTCAAGGTCTTGAAAGCATGGCTATCGATGAAATACTATTCTGCAATAAAAATGAATTAGCTAGTGATGCATGAAACTCAAGGATATTAAAAGGCATTGCCAAGACCAAAAGAAGCAAGGCATAACAATGCATTCTGAGTGATTCTAGTCTGATTAAAGTTAAGATGGGTACACTTTACTATGACAGAAAATGAACTAATGAATGGTTTTCTGGAATACGGAGTAGAGGGAACCTCGTGGATGTGTGCATATAGAAATTGGGGATGCAACAAAATATTCTATATCTTGATTGTGGTAGTGGTTAAATGTCATTGACATTTATCAAGATAAAAATGCATATTTTACTGAATCTACTATCTGTAAATTACACTTTTCTAATGTATATAAAAATGAACAAGCTAGGACCAGGAGTTTGGCTTAGTGATAGAGTGCTTGTCTAGCATGCACGAAGACCTGAGTTTGATTCCTTGGTACCATATACATAGAAAAGGCTTGAAATGGGGCTGTGACTCAAGTGGTAACAGCACTCAGGCCCTGAGTTCACTCCCCAGAACCAGCAAAAAAAAAGTGAACAAGCAAGCAAACAGACAGCAGTATGAGCATGAGGAAAAAGCTGAATTTACAGAGAAAGAAGGTCTTGTAGATAACAAAAATGTCAGAGCCATCAGTGATATCTGATGTATTATGTATGTATGTATTCATGACTGTGTGTGTGTGTGTGTGTGTGTGTGTGTGTGTGTGTGTGTTCTCTTGTTTCAGAAACATAGTCCTACATACAGGACACTTGTGTCCTAAGCTGGAGAGGATAACATGCCTACTTTAGAACAGCATTATTTGCCACAAACATGTTCTCCATTATTCTTGGAAATGGAACATAGTCACATGAACAACTACTTTTTAGGAAGAACTGTTCCGTGGGTTACAGTAAGGCCATTTTTAGAGTCTTGACAAATATCTGAGAGAGTTGAATGTTTCCTTCATACTAATCATTCTGAGAAGGCTAGAACGGCAGGTTGAATCAGTTTGTGATAATGAAACATGCAATTAAAACAAAACACTCTGTTGTAATGGGTATAATTAGGAAAAATGATTTACAGAGAAAAATGCTGCCTTTGAAAAATCTATTTTGAGATATTCTTGTTTTAGTTTTAAATGGAAGAGGAAGGATACATGATGAAAGAATCGTTTAAACATTCATTTGTTTCCAAGTAGCCATAGGTGGATATTCTTGAGAGCACTTGTTCAAGACACTCTGACCTTGGGAGTTTTTTTGAATACTGAATGATATTAAATAGTGAAGGAGCACTTAAGGAGAAAGCTTATTTTTTCAAGCATATAAATTTATTAGTAAAATGTCCATCGTTAAATAGTTATATGGAGCACTTTAATAAAACAGTTTATGAATATGATATTGGTGAATGTTGTCTCTTTCAACATTCACACCCATTCTTTCCCTATGCACCCCTTTATTCACTCTTCTAATTTGGTGGAATACATTGGATTTTTGTCTGTACTTTCCCCCTCTTCCCCTCTTTATTTGGGTGCCCAACTCCCCTTGATCCCAGCCCACACGTTCTTGTTAAATTGAGATTAAGTAATTGCAGTATTGTAGCCTATTTATACTTAGCGAATATCACCATCACATTTTTACTTTCATAATAATAAGCATCACTGTTGTGGTTGGCAAAGTCTATAAATGTTGAAATATGCAAGAACCTCTAATCTTATATAGAACAAAAGATTTAAATCTTTGAACCATTCCTTCCAGATTGGGTGTAATGTACATTTCTTCTCTTTGCTAGGGTATTGGTTGTCCCCTTTCCCTTTCATTTTCTCTGTCCCATCCTGACCCTTGCATGTTCAGTTTCTTTCTACCAATGTCTAGTGCCACTGATGGTGAGCCCACACCTTTTGAGTATCTGCTTTCTAGTATTTTATTTGGCTGAACTTCAGAAGGAAGTTTTCAGCTACTCTGGAAAGCCAGTATGGAGGTTCCTCCAAAAATCAAACACAAAACTGCCCTATGATGGAGCAATTCTACTTCTGAGTATTTACCCAGAAGATTCCAAGCCAAGAAACTGTACGCACACAGCACAACCCTGTTTATTGCAGAGCTACTCTTCCTAGCCAAGCTATGTAATTAGCCTCAATGTCCATATATACAAAATGAAATTATACTCTCCCATGAGAAGGAATGACATCACATCATATTTGAAGAAAAAAAAGTATTCTTATAAGCAAAGGACTGGGTCAAAGTGAGTTGAAAATGTTGAAGAATAATGATAATCCAGATGCATTGTATTTGTAACCTGCTCTGCTATGTGACATCTCCTTTGGACAACTTCTTGTGTGATTGTTGTTCTTAATGCAGTATGCTATTTTCTCTTTTATTACCTTTTGGTTAATCTCATATTGTTACTGTATCTAATTTTGTTAGCTGATATATTGTATATATGTTTATTTGTTTGTTTCCTATTTGAAATAGGAAAGGGAACTGGGTAAAATAAAATGATTGGGAGGGAGGGGGAGAGGGAAATGGGGACAAATCATGAGAAAGGCTATCAATGTGTGAAAAGTAATGTACCTACTACCTGACGAATGTACATTACCCTCTATACATTACCCCAACAATAAAAAATAAAAAATGAAAATGAAAAGAGATAATAAAAGGGGGGACTAGAAAAGGATTTTAAATGCTGATTAAGCATCTTCCCTTACTTCAGTATCTCAGCCTTGACTGCAGCTTCAGGAAACTTTCAATGTCTACAAGCACTTGATTTCTGCCATTGGACATGGATCAATTTGTTTGAGGTATTACCTTCTGTGTTCTAGAGTTTCTTCTTCCCTGAGGTGGTTGTCATATGTACCTAGCCTGAAACATGCATGTTTTCTCTACTGATATAAATAAAACTTTTATTTTGATTTTCATCTTGGGTCTCTTTAAAAACACAGTTTGAGTTAGGAGAATCTGGAGTGGTTTGATTATCAACATGGTAATATTCCCTTCTGGAAGAACAGTGATTCATTGTAAACATGACAAAGTAGAAAAACTGTCAAAAACACATTGCAAAAGAATGATATTTTCCCATTTGTAAGGAAATGGAAATACTTGGAAAAAATCATATTAAGTGAAGTAAGCCAAACCCAAGAAACATAGGCTTAATGGTTTCCCTCATTTGTAATTATTAGTACTCATCTAGGACTCTCCTAGCAGAGGATTACAATAAAGCAAAACCTAGATACATTAGGTCATATAGGATGAGACTAAATGAAAGGATCTGTAGGATATGGAAACAAGAGCTTTATCATGAGTGATGGTTGTTCTTCATGTACTGTTATTTTTCTTCTCCTTTGTTGCCCTTTAGTTAATCTCATATTGTTACTGTATCTGACTTTGTTACCTGGTATATTGTATATGCGTTTGTTTATGTGAAATAAGAAAGGGAAGGGAGGAAAACAAGATGATTGAGGGGGTGGGGCAGGGAATGGGGACAAAAATATAAGAAGGGGTATGAATGTGTGAGAAGTAATGCACCTACTATCTGGTGAATATAACTAGGACCCCTCTACATATTACCTCGATAATAAAAATATAAAATGAAAAAATAATCAATAAAGGACAGATACATTGAAGAAAACATTAACTTCCACATGTGATCTCTATAATCTTTTTAAAGTTATTCTAATATGAAGCATTTAAAATCCAATTTATGGCATGTGAAACTTGGGGAAATATCATCAATGCTTTCACAAATGTTAAATATATTATTATTTAATGTCTGTATATTTTAGAAAGTCACCAAAACTCTTATGAAGATACCAATAATCTCTAGTATGCCTCATTTACTCTTCAACACAATATTTCCTCCTGAATATATTCCTGACACCCACCTTTGGACTTCTTGGTTCTCAGAAGTATATACATATTATTTATTTACATTTATATATATGTACATATATGTAAATTATTTAAAGATTACCTTTGATGTCCACCCATTGTTTCTCCCTCGAACAAAATAATAGATTTTGTCCATGTATGAAGTGATAGGTGGCAGCACTTACCAGGGTAAGAATCCCAGTGTTAAATCTTAACTCTCTCCTAGAAAACCTTGACTTGCTTTTACTTATTTGCAATGGTCTCTAACTTGTACCCAAGTCCAGGGGCCTGCTGTTAACAAGTATCCTAACCCAATTAGATTGGAAGAGAGGAATACATTATGCAGATGTGTGGACATTAAAAGTTACCCAGCTTTAATTGAAAGTGTGTTTCCTTTAGATTTTATAGGCTTGTTTATTGTAATTGTGATTCAGTAATTTATTGAAAGAATTTGTTTTTAAATGTAGGAAATTATCAATACCAGCTTTTATTTCTTCTGTGGTATGTGGCTTACACTTTTTTTAACCTAAAATGGAGTGGTATAGAGGGAAACAAATTTGTAGAATTTTATTTGTTTATACTGTAGAAGGACCTCATTTTTGTAATGGAATGAATGAAGGGCATAGGGATGCCTTAGAGCATTTTGAGTGCAGAAAGTAAAGTTGCACTAAAACTTTTCAGACTCATTTTTCCATCTACTGACATATCTGGAACTGTTAGAGAAAAGAAACAAGGCTTGCAGTCTTTTCTTCTTTCTCAACTATTTGGATAAAATGCACAGTATTAGAATGGCAGGATGAATCCATATATAGAGAAAATTACTCATTGCTGTGGCTAAAAAAAAAAAAAACAGAAGAAGAGAGAAAGAGAGGAAAGAAGGACAGAAGAAAGAAGATGAGAATTTCCCAGAAAAGGAAGAATTTGTGAGGATTTCCTAAAAGGGACATCAATTGTGATGGCAAAAACACAAAATAGATGCACACCATGAATGTGAGAAAAGCATCTGAAATGGTCATATCATTGAAGTGCATGCCTGAGGTAGTAGACCCCAGAAGAAGGGAGGCCAAATGATATATTGCATGGTCATTAGTGTGGGCTCTGCTTGTATACCAGTAAAGCAACTCATTGTGAGCACTATCCAAAGCTATGGTATTTATGATCGACATATAATGATGAGGAGGAGGAGGAGGAAGAAGAGGAGATGGAGGAGGAAGAGGAGGAGGAGATGGAGGAGGAAAAAGAGGAGTAAGAGGAGGAGGAGGAGGAGGAGGAGGAAGAGGGGGAGAGGAGGAGGAATAGTAGTTCTGTGTAGAGGCAGAACATCATGAAGTGGTGTGTTATTGCTAAGCTGAGTAGACTCTGGACCGTGACTCTCTGCTGTAGCCCCTCTCACTATGTTGTGAAGAGGACTGAAAGGGTACTTAGGGAGGTGGCTTCAGTGCCTCTTATTGGTGGATTGTGTAAAGAGAGATAGTTAATGGTCTTAATAAATGTCTCAATGATAGATACTAGGGACAAATATTAAACTTAGATATATCAGATAAGTTGTATATGAATTCTTAATAACTGCAAGTCAATAAGAATTAATGATAGAAACTCTATCAAGGGGCCTCCCATATATCTGAACTGGCAATGTACAGAAAGGCAGTAATAATAGCCGATTTACATAGAATGATGCTCAAATCAGCCACACGTTTAGAAAATCAAATTTATGAGCAATGTCATGTAATGTATTGATGAAGTTTTTAGAAGCCTAAGAATATCAGCAGTGGCCAAGATGGAGTATATTCTGTCACATATGACTAGAGAACAAAAAATTGTAGATTCTGGGAAAATAATTCAAATTCTGTTAGGACTAAATTCACATATGTTCTTCAATTCATCTACTTTAATTCTACATGTAAATATTTTTCAAAGTGTCTGTCAATCATAAGACAAATGTTTTCATAGTACAAATGTCTTAATAAAATCTGCTATTTTTATACATAAGTGAAAGAAGTTCAAGTTTAGATGAAAAGCATAACTAATGAATTGCATTTATGTTCATCAGTGGGAACAGAAAAAAAATAAACTAATGAGTAGAAAAGCAAGATACAGTGGAAGAATTCTGTGTGATATTTATTGTTTATGTAAACACAATGGAGTTAGGAGAGAACAATGGGATATATATTGGCTATAGTGCCCTTAAATAAAAGGCAGACATTATTTTCATTTATAACAGCTTTTGGGAAAGCAGTGTCTAGATATTTACTTCCTTTCATTGTCTATCCAAACTCATTCCTGAAAGTCTATGTTCCTTCTTGTTATTCAAAACATGATTGCAACCATGAGCAAGCCTTTCATGTGAACTACAATGCTCATAGAGTAATCTCTCATTCTGTTGTCTCCCTTCACCACTCGAGCTGATCCTGCTGGCTTTTAAAAATTAAGTCATTACTGGTTTTCCAAGGTACATTTCTTTCTCCTATTTACCACCACAACTCCATTTGCCTGCTAGTCTTTTTACTTCTTTTTCTTTTTCCTTTTTTTTTTTGCCGGTCCTGGGCTCAAGCTCAGGGCATGGGCACTGTCCTTGGACTTTCTCGAGGCTAGAGCTCTATCACTTGAACCTCATCACCACTTCCAGCTTTTTTCTATGTATGTGGTACCAAGGAATCAAACCTGAGTCTTGGTGCATGCTAGGCAAGCACTCCACTGCTAGGCCAAACTCATGGCCTCCTTTGTTCTTTCTTTCTTTCTTTCTTTCTTTCTTTCTTTCTTTCTTTCTTTCTTTCTTTCTTTCTTTCTTTCTTTCTTTCTACTTCTGTCTTATTTAGTTTTGAACTTTGGATCTTTTTCCTTCTCCCTCTTAAGTGTTGGGACTTAACTTTCAATAAGTATAGTTTAAGTTTATTTTTACTTTCAATATTACCCATAGAGTGTTGACCCTAAATGTAACCTGATAACAAACTGGAATTTAGTCCCTTATGTCAAGATTGTTACCTTGAGTCATTTTTCATTATCTCTCCTCCAACTGCTTTACTATAAGATTCTACAGTTTCACAGGCCCTATTGTTTCATGCCTGTAATCCTAGTTACACAGGAGGATGAGATGTGAGGGCTGTGGTTTTAAGCCACTTTGGGCAGGAAAGTCTGTGAAACTTGGCTGCAATAAATTACTCAGGAAAAGCCAGAAATGGTACAGAGGCTTAAATAGTGTGGTGCTAACTTTGATTAAAAGGTGCTCAGGGACAGCACCCCGGATCTGAGTTCAAGCCTCAAAACTAACAACAACAGTATCAACAACCAAACAAAAAGCTAAAAATGGCTTCAGGCTCCCTCCCCATCTCATCCCCCTCCCTCCTTCTCTCTCTCTCTCTCTCTCTCTCTCTCTCTCTCTCTCTCTCTCTCTCTCTCTCTCTCTCTCTCTCTCTCTCTCTCTCCTTCTCTCTCTCTCTCTCTCTCCCTCCCTCTCGCTCTCGCTCTCTCTGTCTGTCTGTCTGTCTGCCTCTCTGCCTCTCCCTCTCCCATCTCTTGTTCGCTGGCCTGCTCAGAGATTCTATTTAATCAGGCAAGATAAACCTATAGAATTTTTACTATATATTTTTATATATGAAATATGGGACATGTTTTTACCTGTAATGATCAAAACAAAAGTAACTCTAAGTTACTCAGTTTTGTAAACTAAATGCTTTTATTCTGTTTGAAGAATGATGCTTACATTATTCATAGTACTCAGATTGTCTCTACTCAATTTTTAGGAAAAACATACAACTTTCTCTTTGATATCTACTTGATAGAAAGAGGTTATGTCTGTTCCATCTTGAGATTACAACAGTCAGTGGAATTATTCATATTTTAGTGGAAGACTTAAGTACTTGCCTTATATGTATATATTATATATTCCACTAGAATATATATGTATATATATATATTCATGTGGGAGATTTCAGAGTGTGTTGGCGAATGTGAAAGACACACATTTCAGAAAATATAAAGTAGAATATTACTAGGTGAATAAGCCTTTTTCAGTTTGCAGGTGTTGCTGTGGAAATGTAATGTTAGCATTTTACTTAGGTTAAAAACAATTCAAATATTCCTTAGAAGAGAAGTGCAATAGACAGACATCTTTCATTTATGTTGCCCTTGTAAAGAATATGCATCCTTATTATAAATATTGCTTAATGGAATAACTTCTTTCCTTTATGGGCCCTTGTGTTCCTAAGTTTCATTTGTTCATTTGACCAACTCATACTACTGTATCTAATACAGTAATCTAATCTGATCACATATTTACTATGTCACTTGGAATTTTTCAATCCATCCTCCCTTAATCATTAAATCACTGATTAAAAATGAGTGAGTTGGGCTGGGATGTAGCTCAGTGGCAAAGCGCTTGCCTAGGAAGTGCAACATCCTGGGTTCGATCCCCAGTGCCAAAAAAGAAAAGACAAAAAAAATACAGTTAAAAAAAATGAGTGAGTCCATGTCACATACCAATTGTGGACATGAATGTATTTTTATGGAGATAGTGGATTCATTCCCCTTTGTCAGGATAATGGTTTTAGCATTAACAGGCAATCATAGATCAATTAAATAAGAAAGGACAATTTATTGAAGAAATTCAGTAGGGAAGTCACATAAATTGTCTCTTAGAATACTAGGAGTTCCATTTTGCGTTCTACTTTTCCATAGCTTATATTTTACTTATCAGATAGAATAATATAGGAGAAATAACAGCCTTATAGCAACAACTATTAGCAATAACTAATGATAATCACAATTTGGCCTTATAGTATTCATTTCACTTTCCTCAAAATATATTACTTAATAAATTTTGCATTTATGCATTTACTGATGCTTTATTACAACATTTCAAGATGAGAAGCTATAGAAAAAATTTCTGGAAGACTTTGCCTCAAATAAATGAAAAGAAACCATGGAAGGGAGGAAGAAGTATCCAAATAAAATGTCCCTTTCTATATTAGTATATTATTAGGCATAAAAATTCTCTCTTGATGTAAGCAGAAAAGAAATTCATTGTAAAACGATTAGCCAACATCTTAGATTCAATGAGTCTATGAAATAGCTTGATAGCAGTTGAAATCATGCCAAAGAACATGGCCTGAGAGATTTCTCATTACTTCTGCTGACCACTTGACATAATAGCCTTTTCTAAGCCAACATTCTTAAACTCTGAGTTCCTTGACCTCAGCATGACCAGAGAAAAATTTGACTAAAGTTTGTCATAATAATTGGTAATTATGTTTTACAATAGAATATATCCTTTTCTCAAAATGCAAGTTGATATCTTAACTATTGGAATAGTTAGTAAGTATGATTTCCAGCCTCATTCTAGAGAACTTGAGAAATAGCTCATTTTTGAAACTTAATGTAACATTTGGAAATACTATATTTGATTTGATTTTTTTTTAGAGAAGAGTTTGGTTGTTATTGTCAGAAACACAGTTCATTGACTGTGTTTTAGACAGAGCTCAAGTAGAAAGAATTCACTATTAGGGTACTTTCTTACTCCATGATTCAAATGTGCTTGCTGATTTACTCTCCGATTATACATGTGTTGGGGGCCGAGTAATGCCATGTCTAATAACTTTCTGCTGAGTCCTGTAGTAAGAGTAAACAAGTGGACCTCTTTATCCTACCCACCTGTTGTGCTGATAGGTTCCCGCACACAATATAAGGAGGAGGGAGTTTTGGGGAGAGAGGTTCCTGCCTTGGTGAAGCTGTGTGGCTTCTCTGTTCATGCTCCTGGGAAGGAAGGCTGAGTGTGGGAGGTCGGGAGGACAGTGGGCCCTCTCCTCTACTGGCTTGGACTGGTTGGGGTGTGTTTTTCCCCATCCCTCCTGCTAGTCAAGAGGGACTGGGGATGAAGGACCCCGACATACATGAACTACTTTCAGTAAAGGAATATGGTTGGAAGTAACTCATATTTGTTTTCCTAAACAGTATTGCTAGAGTGTGTGTGGAGATAGAATTAGGAAAGGCTTCTCCTCTTGACTCCCCCCATGAATTCCAAAGAATAGTGACTGATACATCTTCTTTTTGTTGGTCTTATTTCATGATCCAGATCCAAAACAAAAGAAAAAAGAGGATAGAACAGTTTCCCTATCCTTCTTGGACTATGGAAACATGATTCATGTCAGAGTTGGCAGATTTCCAAACACGCAACACATATCAACACAGAAAAAAGATGTGTCATTCATAGAATGCAAATGACCAACTTTATGCTTCTTATACAACTCAGAGCAAACTATATCCAGTATGTGTAAACTACTGTGATTCAGGCCAGAATATTAGCAAATTCTACCTAGTATGGTATCAATGGTAATAAATTAAGATAAAAGTATTGGATGGGACTCTGCTAATGAATGTTCCAGTATATTTTTAAAAACTAAACTCAATGCCTTTGATCCTCACATTTTGTATTTGAAATTTTATGTGTAAAATTCAAATTAGTTCTCTGGCACACAAGTGTATTTCTTTTTCATTATTTTTCAATAACACAAGTTGATTAATGTATTACTATATGCAGATATCATGTCTTGTAAATAATTTTTAAATATTCTCTTTTGAAATCAGGTTTGAATAAAAAGTTCAGTATATTTTATATTTTAACAACATAGACAATAGCACAAATCTTTTAGTAAATATGAAATTGTGAACATTAAATAACATACATGACATAACAGAAAATGTGACACAATTAAAACAAGCAAACACAGAGAGGTGTCTATATCTAAAATCCTATCTACTCAGAAAGCTGAGCTCTAAGGCTTGAGGTTCTGAGCCAGCCTGTATGGGACACTCCATGAGACCCTTAACTCCAAAAAACTACCAATAAACCAGAGCAGGGTCTTTGTCTCAAGTTGTAGAGGGCCAGCAAAAATGCAGAGAAATTACCCATGCCATGAGTTCAAGCACCAGGAGGGGCACACAAGCATGCACCCCCCCCATGCACTCAAGTAATCAAGATACTGAAATTTTTCAAAAGTTTCTCATTCTCCGTCATGCTATCTTCCTTATCTATTCCCATCAATAGAGCACAATTGATTCCCTTCTTTCTCTAAATATTATATAAACCTTCTTCTTTCACTCGACATGTTATTTTGACATTGATACATGTCCTCATGTGTATCAATAGTTAATTGTTTCTGTTTGTTTAATAGCCTTCCCTTAAGTTTTATACTAAAATCTGTTTATGCCCTAATGTAATAGCACTGGAGACATATCTTTTTATTACTATACATAAGCCTACTATAACTATATTATACCATATGTTTATTAAATTATTAGTTATTAGTATTAGTTGTTAGTTATTAATTTCATAAATTAAAATATTCACATTTTCCATCAGTGTTCTGAGCTCACATCTGAGTAACTACTATTATATTTTGTCTTATCTGTGAAAATTTTAAAAATAGAATTATTTTAAACTGACAGTGTAGAAGACATATATTGGCCCACCACTAAGGATTTAATTTGTATTTGCTAGTGATTAATAATGTACCACATGTTTCATGTTTATTTGCCATCTCTCTATATTTTGTCTGCCTCTATACTGGATTATTGATTTTGGTGTTGTTGAGTCTAGAGACTCCTTGGATATGAATTTTTATCAAATATGTGAATTGCAAAGTTTGTCTCTTTCAAGTGTTTACTTTTTCTTTTTACTAGTAGTATATTCTGACAATTTTAATAGTCTGAATATAACCCAAATTATCTATTCCTTAAACCTTTGTGCCACATTAGGAAAATTTTATACATCCAATTTCACAGTTTTCTCCTATGTTTTCCTCTGGAAGTTTTATAGGTGAAGAATATATTGATACATGTAAAGACATGATTCATTTGGAATGATTTTTGTATTTCATATCAGCTATGAAACCAAATTCAGCTTTCTCTGCAATGTTCTTGTTTTCATTTTGAAAACACATTCCTTTCAGAACTGAATAATTTGTGTAGATTCAATGCTGGACTCCCTAATGGGTTTCATTGATCTGCTTGTTTATGTGGATAGCAGTAACACACTGTCTTATTGTAACGTTTTTAAATGCTGTTATTCAATAATATTCGATCATTCCATTTAGGAGAACTGACATCTTCACAACATGGAGAAAATATATAAAACAATGGTGTATCTGTCATTTTAGTTTGGTATAAATTATTTTTCTATACTGTGTATGTTCAGTGAACTGGACTTGGACATTTCTCAGGCTTATTCCTGGAAATTTCATATTTTTGTGCTATTGTTCATGCCTTCTAAAATTTTAAGAATTTCTCAGCTAATATATGCACGTACTTTTCATTTGTTCATTATTGATCTTACATGTTGCAACTTTACTAATCAATTTGTAAATTTGCTAGCTTTTGTACATGGTACTTGGCTTTCTATACTCATTTCTGTCTTCTGTAAACAAATAGTTTTTGTTCCTTTTTCTGTCTTTGTTTTCTCTTATTACCTATGAATTACTTTTTCTATAAGCTAAAATGAGAAATTCCCAGTTAAACAGAAACTATCTCCTCAATTTTCAGGTAAGAGTTCAGCTTCTCTCACCACTAATTGGGGAAATAACTGCAGATATATTGAAGACATTCCTTTTCCTGTTGAGCCAGTCCTCCTCTCCTTCTCATTGACAGTGTTAGGGTCTGAAATCAGGACTTCACACTTGATAATCAGGTGTACTGAACTCAGTTTTCACGGAATAATAAGTTCACTATGGTTATTTCTCTAAAACATCCACTGGGATTCCACTGAATATCTTGGGCAATTATGGGAGAATTGACATCTTAACAACATTGAGCCATTTGGATTATAAAACAGGGATATACTCATTTTTTTCTGGCTAGTTCTGAGATATTCAAGCTTAAATTTCCCTTCTTTATAGTTTCTGCCCTGTCTAGAAGGACAGGCCCACATCCTCATGTTCAGTGCGTTTCTGTTGAGGTAGGGATCTTATGACCTTTTTTTGCTTGGGCTGTCCTGAAACATGAGGTAGGCTTTGTTAATTAACATTCAATTACTCACAGATCTTTCAAGATATGTTGTCAGTTTATGAGTTTTAATTTCATTGTCATGAACATTTTTTGCATTCATCGCATTTTCCCTTATAGATGGAAGCTGGTTGTAGTTTATAGCATTTTAAGTAAATATAGTGGTGGTTATGCAATTGTATGCAAATGTATTAACTGAAATTGATAGAATGAAGGGAGGACTCATTAATTCCATAGGAAGTCAAGGTCAAAATTAAGCAAAATAAGAAACCAGAAAGTGAGTGGTCAAAAGGATGGAGTGTGGTCAAGTAGAAAGAGGTGGAGAATGAAGAGAAGAAGAGGATAATGAAGTAAAGAATCAAGTGTATAGCATACTAAATTAAGAAGCATGATAGAAGAGATGGGTTGGAGATGGAAGGGTGAAGAAGTTGAAAGGGTAGACATTGTTCAAGATACATTGTGTTCAAAAACAGCTTTTGTAAATAACAACTTCTTCATATTACTAACTTGTATAACTCATTAACATATTTAAAATCTCTTGATACTTGAATTTTTTCAGCTTCCCACATATCTGGAGTGATAAGTACTTTTGTTTGTAACCTCAAACAAGTCCCCTAAGTTTTGTATGTTTAAAAAATTAAAAGGTCTCATACTGTGAAGATACCAAGCTGGTTTACTGTTTTCATATATAAATATCATGATTATTACTATCTATGTTAATTTCATTCTTACAGATAGTGTTATATAGTAAGCACAGATCTTCAGCACATATTTATTAAGTTGCATGTTGTGAACTTCCTGAGTGTTTGATCATATACTTGTAGATCAATGTTGGTACTGTAAATTGCTAAGACTGTGTCTAAATGTCTACGGCCTTATGAAATTTTAAACTAACACTGTAGGTAGAAGTGAGGAGGAAAGTTTCTTGAAGATGAGAAGATTTAGGTCTTACTCGTCACAATGTCAGTGTTGTCCAATTCCACATTCTATATTTTAAAGTGTGGCTAGAGTAAATAAAATTTCCACTAATTACATGTTTGAGGGACTAGTTGCTTATGCATTAAATAGCTCATGAATGTCGAGGTTGGGTTATCATAAATAAATAAATAGATTTATACAAACATATATTTTGCATTCATACTATTTTGATATATATTTTAAACTTGATACCTAAGAATAGCTGAGCTAGAGAGACATTATTATATACACAAATAATATTGAGTCTAATGGATATAGTTTTGATATATGGCACTCAGTTGTTAACTAGTGGGCATAGACATATTTTTAACTCATTGGGTAAATGTAATAGTTGTCTGTGTTGTGATGATAAGCTACTAATGTAATTCTCATTTTGCTTCAAATTGATACTTCTGCATAGTTTGAACCATTTATACTTGCCTTTTATAAATAATCCTTAAAGATAAAATGACATGTAAGTTACTTATACTGTTATCTAGAGGCACATTGTTATCAACACCAGGTCATAAAACATTTTCACAGAGAAAGCTGATGCCAGCTATAAAACTATTGTTACTAAGACATAGAATCTTTCTGCAAAGGAGATGGGATATATTTAATATGATTGGGTCAACATATACAACTGCACATGATTTACCAAATAATGTAGTAATGCTTATTTGTCTGTGATTCCTGATTCTAACAGACTATGGAGAAACGAAGTATCACTACATAAAGAAAAGTTTCATTTTCAGGTTTTAGTAAACCTTAAGACAAAAAAGGTTTGGTCTTTTGTTTTTAGTAGAGCTTAAGGTAAGCAGGGTGCTTTGTAGAGCTCATTCTGATGCCATCTTACATTAGTCATAGTCTTAAAACTCTTTGTACTTTTTAGAAGTAGTGTCTCAAAAATGTAAGCTGTATATATATATATATATATTGACTAATGTATAATGGTTCATCTAGAATACATGATTTTGAAATGTAGGGTTTTCTGGTATAAGACAAAATTTAAATTGCACTAAGCTTTCACCCACAACAATCTGAGATTCTCTTGGATATAAGTGAGTTGGAGAGCTGAAGAGCGACATATGAAACAGTGTGCAACGTGTGTATACGATTTTTTGGTATGTTTGGTATGCGAACTTGGTTACGGTTACTAAGAAGTATTTTTTTTAAAAAGTATCTTTTTTTGCTTGTCCTAGGGTTTGAACTCAGGGCCTGAGCATTATCCTTGGGCTTTGCTCAAGGCTAGCCTTCTACCACTTGCGCACAGTACCATTTCCAGCTTTTGCTGTGTATGTGGTACCAAAGTCTTAAACCCAGGGCTTCATGCATGCTAGGTGAGCACTCTACCACTAGGTCATGCTACTGGTCCAAAAAAAAAAAATATATATATATATATATATATATATATATGGAGAGAGAGAGAGAGAGAGAGAGAGAGAGAGAGAGAGAGAGAGAGAGAGAGAGAGAGAGAGAGAGAGAGAGAGAGAGAGAGAGAGAGAGAGAGAGAGAGAGGCAATACAATTGGCAACTGATTTCAGGCCATCTCCAAAAAGGTTTAAAAATAACATTAGTATTCCTGTTTCAGGTGACATGCTGGGCACAGAGGATAATGGTGTTGAATTTGCTTCATGTTATTGCTAATAAAATTTCCCAAGTGATTGGAAAATAATTTGCATTTCAAATTCCAAATATCATCAATCTGACCTCCTGCTTCTTCTAGTACTTCTCATGAAAGTGGTGTTTTCTAAACGTGCTCAACACTCAGGCAAATCCCTCCCCGCTTCCTGGTTACCACTCTCCCAATATGATGCTGACACACACACTGAGAGGTGCAATCTGTCTTCCCTCTCCTTGGAACCCAGTGTACCTACAAGACTGCTTTAACTCATAGAATGTGGAAGACAGATGCTGCCTCATCCTTAACCAGGCTTTAACAGAAGTACTGATATGATTTCTTTCTTTTTTTTCTTTTCTTCTCCCCGCCACTTAGGATTCCATTGCTATGCAAGGGTGGCTCTTGTGTGCGTTAGTCAGAGCTCCCACACAGGTGACCGTCAAAATCTGTAATCACCGATTTGTGTGAAACTTTAGAAAGTTTCTAGATCCAAGATTCAGGTTCTCTGCCCATGCCTTAGACATTTGCAACAGACCAAGAGTCCCTTTGTAGCCTTTCTAATTATGTGACTAATTGAACATGAGAAGTAAAGAGTTACTAGGATTTCAGTCTTCAAGTTTTGGGGTAGCTGTGTCAGTGAGTTTCTCTCTATTTGTGACTGAGTTCTGAATGTCACATACATGTATGATGACCTAAATTGTCTTCTTACAATGACAGGCATTAGAGGTCTAGTGTTGATTCTATTTTCAGTGCTGCAGAAGATGCATGAGTTTCAATCAGTACAACAGATCTTAGAAGACATAGTTTTTCCTAAAACAACAGATGCCACATATCCAGTACTGAAAATGTATATTGGCTCTAACCATGCTTGAGATCCTTTTACAATGTTATCTCATTACAAAACTGGCTTTTAATAAAACTTGAATTTCTAAGATTATAGAAGGGTTCTCTTACTTAAAAAATGAAAATATGGCTTCTCTATTAGAATACATTAACATTGCTCAAACATTGAATTATTCTTACCATTTCCACAGAAGGATAACAATAAGTTGAAACTTCAAATTTGGAAGACATTTCTTTAGATTCTTGGGAAATTATTTCTTTATTTCTAAGAATCCTTATGAATTATTGTATGAAACTGTTTTCCTACTAATTGACCATCTCTGTAAAGTTATATAAGAGAAAATAGACAGTTGGCAAGGAGACCAGTATTTTGAGTCTATAGATTATTTTGATTAAAAAGGTCCACTAGTCAATCCTTTCTTGCCTAACATGAATTATGTGCTGAATTTGATTCCTAGTCCCACTGAGGGGAAGTAATAAATCAAGAGATAACAGTATCATGTTTTCAATTGCATGCTGAACATTATTTGTGAACATTTTTATTATTGAAAATGTAATTAAAAACAAGATTTATTTATAGTTAACCATGTGCATACAAGTAACTCTCATAGGAAAATAGTTTCTTTGTGTTATGATTACTAAGGAAATAAGATTTGACAGTTATATCCATTGGAATTTTTCTTTGTTCCCCTCTTAGTTTATAAATATATCCTTCAAATCCAGACATTCTGAATTTCAAAAGCAAAACCTGGCACATCTTAAACTACAAGTTGCTCTAAGACCAGGATTTATTATAGTAATTATTATTTTCCAAAACTATAAAAACATGAAACAAGTAGACCTAAGGGCAAGGACATCATTTTCTTCTTTCTGTCCCCAGAGTTTAACATGTTTCTTTCAAAGAATAGTAACTGTATGTGATTTTTAACTGACCTAAATTGAGAGATGCAGGAATTAAAGATGAAAATATAGTTACATATGTCAATATATGCATGTTGACATGACATTTAGGTTAGTTGATAAGTGCTGCATTATGATCAAATACGTTCTATCTTTCATAGTAGAGAAATGAATATAAATCTTTTATGCATAATTCATTGTATTGATACTAAGTAGCATAACATTGCTAAGAAATTGCTGAGAAGAGGAACCTACACAATTATAAATACCACATTGCAAAATTTTAATGAGTTAAATGCTGAATTCCTATTATGTTGTCCACTCATTGTTTTGCCTTTATAAATACTGTCCTGGTTTCCTTAAGGAAGAATGCTACGATTGGCTTTGGCCAGATACTATGCCTGACTGCTTGCTTATTCTATTATTACCTAGTTATAATTCTCTTAGACTTTCCATTTCCACATTGTTTACCAATGAATGAGTAGCAGATGATCCTGGCTAATGGAACTTCACAGCAGTCACATTTAAGCTCCATGGATAAAATGAGTGAGGTTAAAATGTTCCCAAATGTATGACCAGAACTTTTGCCTAGTGGTAAAGTGCTTGCCTAGTATGCACGAAGACCCGGGTTTGATTCCTCAGTATGACATAAATAGAAAGAGCTGAAAGTGGTACTGTGCTGTGGCTCAAGTGGCAGAGTGCTAGCCTTGAGAAAAACCCAAGGACAGTGCTTAGGTCCTGAGTTCAAGCCCCACGACTAGCAAAAAAAAAAAATCCCAAATGCAGCATTCTTTTGAAATGTTGGTAAGAATAAAGAGAAGTTTCCTTGTATAAAGTATGTATTGTATTTGGTGTAAGTATAGTTAATCACCTAAATTTTGTCAAAACTCCTTGCTAGTTTTTGCATGCTTGAATTTTCCATTAGCACTTCAAAAAATCACCAACTGAAATGGCAATTATATACTTATAAGAACTAAAGATGATCAGCTATCTCTCAGTAGATAAATGATTCAGGAAGATGCATTATTTGCATACAATGGAATTCTATGCTGCTTTCAGAAGTAATGACATTGCCCCATTCGTAAGGAAATGGAAAGATTTGGCAAAAATCATATTATGTGAAATAAGCCAGACCCGAGGAAACCTAGGCTTCATGGTTTCCCTCATTGGTAATACTTAGTAGATATGTAGGATTTTCCTACCAGAGAATCACAGTAGCTCAAAAGCTATGAACAGCTGGGCATGGTGGCTCACACCTGAAATCCTAGCTACTCAGGAGGCTGAGATCTGAGGATCATGGTTCAAAGCCAGACCAGGCACTAAAGTCTGAGAGACTCCTATCTCTAATTAAGCACTAGAAAACAGGGAAGTGGGATTGTGGTTCTCAAGGTAGGGTAGTAGCTTTGAGCTTTGAGTGCCCAGACCCAGAGTTCGAGCCCGACGACCCCCCCCCCCATAATGCTATCTACATATGGCCATATAGGATGAGACTAAGTGAAATGAACTCTAGGAAAGGGAAACAAAAGGTTCATCTTTCATCTTTGTGACTGATGTTCTTAATGTACTGTGTGAAGTTATTTATTTTCTCTTTTTTTCTCCTTATGGATTATCTCTTGTTGTTACTCTATCTGACTTTGGTACCTAGTATATTGTATATATGTTCATTTCTTTATTTGAAATAGGGAAGTAAGGAAAAGAACGAGATGATCAGAAGAGGATGGGGGAAGGAAATGGGAGAATAACATAGAAAGGTGTATCAATGTTCAGGAAGTTACATACCCACTACCTGATGAATGTAAATGTTACCCCTCTATACATCACTCTGACAGTAAAATACAATAGAAATTATAATATAAAAATTAATAAAGAATATGAGTGAAAATAGAGAAAATATAAAAAAGAATTAGATAAAAAGATGATTGAAAATAGAGAAAGTTGCTATATGCTGGAGTGCTCTGCAGGGAAAATATTTCCTGAAGAAACATTTACTACAGAATATGAAAATGAGTAAAACTGATGATGTTAAATGAAGATGGCAGAACATTTGGAGATGGGAAGGCCTGGTATCAGAAATTTGAAGCCTAGAATTGACTATTGAGTTAGATACTTAAGGAAAATAATTTCAACTTCAATTATAAATGAATGAGTAGAGCTTTAGTTTGAGAAACAAATACACAAGCTTGAAGCTTGGTTTGAAAACTTTGGTTTTATTTCTATTTTTATAGTAAAGCATATTTCAAACTTAAAGCATAGAATATCTAAAGATGATACATCCAAACAAGATTGACAAAAAGAATGTATTACCATACAGGTGTGTTATGCATTAAAAACTAGTCTTAACTATAGATCAATTATGAGAATAATAATTCAACCAGTGCCTAAAGTTCCTTGTTACTCAGGAACCTGAGAGAAGAAGGAAGAACTGTGGTTCAAAGCCTGCCTTTGCAGAAAAGCAAATGAATTTTTTTCCCTATCTAAAAAGTAAACAGCAAAAAAACTGGAGCATAGCTCAAGTGGTACAGTATTAACCTAATAAGCATGAAGCCCTGCATCCAAGCCTCAGAAAAAACCAAAGAAGGAAAAACACAAATTCATTTTCTAGGATTTTCTTTCTTTTGAGAATTTGGTTGTAAAATTAAAGCCACTTAAAAATATAAAATTCATGAGATAATTTTTTAATTTAATTTTATTGTCAAAATGATGTACAGAGGAGTTATAGTTATATTCATAAAGTAGTGAGTACATTTCTTGTCAACCATTGTTGCTCCCTCCCATATTTTTCCCTCCACATTTCTTTCCTTCTAACCCCCTCTCAAAGTTGTAAAGTTCATTTCCAACATATTGCCTTGTGAGTAAGACTGTTACATTGGTTTGCTATTTGTCTTTTTTTTTTGTAATTAGTAAAAGGGTTACATGATATTTGCCAGATAGAAGGTGCATTAATTCACATACATTGATACCCTTTCACATGTCTTGGTACCCGTCTCCCTCCGCCCCCACACCCCCACCCGTCTTGGTTTTCCCCCCTTCCCTATCAAATTTCAAATATCCAAATACAAATAAGTTCAATATATCAGATAACAAAGTGAGATACTATACCAATATGAGATAACCAAGGGACAGCAAAGGAGATGAGAGACAACATAGTACATTAAGGACCACAATCATTCATTCTATGGCTTTTGTTTCACTATCCTGGAGGTCCTTTCAATTAGCTTCACATTATATGTCCTTATGTATCAAGAGTTTGCTCTATTGCAAATCTCTGCTAGTAGAGCCCAAGGTTTCTACTGATTATGACGAATAAGGGAAACCATTGAGCCTAAGTTCTTTGAGTCTGGCTTACTTCACTGAATATGATTTTTTCTAAGTCTTTCCATTTCCTAACAAATGGGGCGATGTCATTCTTTCTGACAGCAGCATAGAATTCCATTGTGTACAAATACCACAACTTGTTGATCCACTCATCAACTGAGGGACATCTAGGTTGGTTCCATATCTTTGCTAGGGTGAATAGTGCTGCAATGAACATTGTTGTGCTAGTGGGTTTAGTATGTCCTTGTTTCTGGGTGGTTGGGAAAATGCCAAGTAGTGGAATTGCTGGGTCATAGGGGAGTTCTATGTTTAGCCTTTTGAGGCACTGCCACACTGCTTTCCATAGTGGTTGAACGAGTTTGCACTCCCACCAACAGTGTAGTAGTGATCTCTCCTGGCCACATCCCCTCCAGCATCTGTTGTCATTCGTTTTCCTGATCTTGGCCATTCTAGCTGGAGTGAGGTGGAATCTTAGAGTTGTTTTGATTTGCATTTCTTTTATGACCAGAGATGTTGAGCATTTCTTCATGTGTCTATAGGCCATTTTTGTTTCTTCTTCAGAGAAGACTCTCTTTAAGTCTTTGGCCCATTTTTTAATGGGATGGTTGTTACTTTGGAGGTTAGTTTTGGAGTGATTCAATTTTTTGAGTTGTTGATATATTTTAGATATGAGGCCTTTGTCCGTTCTTTGGTTGGTGAAGATCTTCTCCCACTCTGTAGGCTTCCTGATTAGTTTACTAGCTATGTCCTTTGCCATACAAAAGCTCTGCAGTTTAATGCAGTCCCACTTATCCAGCCTTTCTCTGATTTGTTGTGATTCTTGGTCTTTATTAAGAAAGTTTCTACCTGTGCCAAGGAGGCCTAGTGTATCTCCTATTCCTTCCTGTAGAGTTTTCAGTGTGTCAGCTTTTACCTCCAGGTCTTTGATCCATTTGGAGTTAATTCTATTGCAAGGTGACAAAGAAGGATCCAGCTTTAGTTTTCTGCAGGTGCTTCACCAGTTTTGCCAGCACAACTTGTTGAAGAGGCTGTCTTTCTTCCATTCTATTTTTTTGGGTCCCTTGTCAAAGATTAGGTGGCCATAGGTCTGTGGTTTAATATCTGGGTCCTCAGTTCTATTCCATTGGTCTTCAGGCCTGTTCCTGTGCCAGTACCAAGCTGTTTTGAGAATTATAGCTCTGTAATAGAGTCTAAAGTTTGGAATTGAAATTCCACCAGCGCTGTTCTTTCTGCTAAGAAGTATTTTTGCTATATGGAGTCTTTTATTATTCCATATGAAATTTTGATTTGCCTCTTCTATTTCTTTAAAGAATGCCATTGGGATATTAATGGGTATTGCATTGAATTTGTAGATAGCTCTTGGCAAGATTGTCATTTTCACAATGTTGATTCTTCCAATCCAGGAGCATGGGAGGTTTTTCCATTTCCTTAGTTCTGCTTTAATTTCCTTTTTTAGGGTTTTAAAGTTTTCATCAAAAAGGTCCTTTACATTCTTAGTTAAGCTAATTCCTAGGTACTTTATTTTCTTTGAGGCTATTGTGAAAGGAGTTTCTTTCCTGATTATTGCCTCGTTCCTCTCACTGTTGGTATAAAGGAAGGCAGTTGATTTTTGAGGGTTGATTTTATAGCCTGCTACTCTTCCAAAGCTTTGAATCAGCTCAAGGAGCTTGGGAGTAGAGTCTATAGGATTCTTTAAATACAAAATCATGTCATCTGCAAAGAGGGATAGTTTTATTTCCTCTTTCCCTACTTGGATCCCCTTTATGCTTGCTTCTTGCCTTATTGCACTGGCTAGGAATTCTAGTACTATGTTAAAGAGTAGTGGAGAGAGTGGGCATCCTTGTCTCGTTCCTGATTTTAGAGGGAATGGTTTTAGATTTTCACCATTAAGTGTAATACTAGCAGTTGGTTTCTCATACACAGCCTTTATTACATTGAGGAATGTTCCATGGATACCTAGTTTCTCCAGAGCTTTTAACATAAAGGGTTGTTGGATCTTGTCAAATGCCTTTTCCGCGTCTATTGAGACAATCATGTGATTTTTGTCCTTGCTCCTGTTGATGTGTTGAATTATATTAATTGATTTGCGTGTGTTGAACCAGCTTTGCCTCCCTGTGATGAATCCAGTTTGATCATAGTGTATAATTTTTTTGATGAGTTGTTGTAGACGGTTGGCCAGTATTTTGTTGAGAAGTTTTGCATCGATGTTCATCAAAGATATAGGTCTATAGTTCTCTTTCTTTGATGAATCTCTGTCTGGTTTGGGGATCAGGGTTATACTGGCTTCATAGAATGAGTTTGGTAAGGAACCTTCATTTTCAATTTCGTTGAAGAGCTTGAGGAGTATTGGTGTGAGCTCTGCTTTGAAGACCTTATAGAATTCAGCTGTGAATCCATCTGGCCCTGGGCTTTTCTTAGGTGGAAGTTTTCTAATTGCCATTTGTATTTCAGAGATTGAAATAGGCCTGTTGAGTTGGGTTAGTTCTTCTTGGTTCAGTGTGGGTATGTTAATATTGGCTAGGAATTCATCCTTTCAACTAGATTCTCAAATTTGTTGGCATAAAGGTTTGAGAAGTATTCCCTCATAATATTCTGGATCTTGGTAATTTCTGTCGTGATATTACCATTTTCATCTGCGATTTTGTTTATTTCGATATGCTCTCTTCTTTTTTTGGTAAGATTTGCTAAGGGCTTGTCAATTTTGTTAATTCTTTCAAAGAACCAACTCCTTGTTTTGTTGATTCTTTCTATAGTTTTTTTGGATTCCAAATCATTTAATTCTGCTTTGATTTTAATAATTTGCTTTCTTCTACTGGGATTAGGGTTGGTTTGTTGCTCTTTTTCCAGGAGCTTAAGGTGAGACATTAACTTGTTGGTTTGCAATTTTTCCAACTTGTTGTTGTAGGCAGTCAGCGCTATAAATTTTCCTCTGAGTACTGCCTTTGCTGTGTCCCAAAGGAGTTGGTAGTTTGTGTGCTCCTTACTGTTAAATTTCATAAACTGTTGGATTTCTGTTCTGATCTCTTTGATGACCCATTGGTGATTCAACAATGTGTTGTTCAGTCTCCATGAGTTACAGGGTTTTCGTTGGTGGAGATGTGTGTTCAGTTCCAGTTTGATGCCTTTGTGGTCTGAGAGTGTGCATGAATAATTTCTGCGTTTCTGAATCTGTCCAGGTTTGTTTTATGGCCTAAGATGTGATCTATTTTGGAAAATGTTCCATGTGCTGCTGAGAAAAACGTATATTGTGTCGTTGCTGGGTGGAATATTCTGCAGATGTCTGTTAGATCTAGTTGGTCTATATAGTTGTTCAGTTCTAAGGTTTCTCTGTTGAGTTTTTGCCTTGTTGATTTGTCCATAGGTGAAAGTGGTGTGTTAAAGTCACCGACAATCACTGTATTTCGATCTATGTATGGTTTCAGTGTAAGTAAAGTTTGCTTGATGAAGTTTGGAGCTCCGGGATTGGGTGTGTAAATATTTAGGATCGTTATGTCTTCCTGGAGGAAAGATCCCTTTAGTAGTATGTAGTAACCTTCTTTGTCTTTTCTTACTAATTTTGGTTTGAAGTCTATTTTATCTGATATGAGGATGGCAACTCCAGCCTGTTTATGGCGGCCATTAGCTTGATAGAGTTTATTCCAACCTCTCACTTTCAAAAGATGCTTGTCTTTTTGGGTAAGATGTGTCTCTTGAAGACAGCAGAACGATGGCTCTTGCTTTTTGATCCAACTAGACAGCCTATGCCGTTTAATTGGAGAGTTGAGTCCATTGATATTGAGAGTTAGGATTGAGAGGTATTTATTAGGTCCTACCATTTTTAAAAGCTTTTATTTGGGCCTGTGTCTTGACAGTTCTTGTGGTCCTTAGGTGGTATGCTGTTTAGGTGCCATTTCTTTCCCTATATTGCATTTATTTTGGTTTTCTATGTATAGAACATTTTTCAGAATTCTCTGTAGTGTTGGTTTTGTTGCAACATATTGTTGCAGCTTTTCCCTGGAATGGAATGTTTTTATTGTTCCCTCAGTTATGAATGAGAGCTTAGCTGGGTACAGTATTCTTGGTTGGTAGTTATTTGACTTAAGGGCATGACATATATGCTTCCAGTCACTTCTTGCTTGCATGGTCTCTGCTGAGTAATCTGGGGTGATTCTGATTGGTTTTCCTTTATAGGTTACTGAACCCTTTTCCCTGGCTGCCTTTAGGATCCTTTTTTTGGTTTCTACTGATCCAGTTCGGATTACGATGTGGCGGTGAGATGTTCTTTTCTGGTCAGGTCTGTTTGGGGTTCTAAAAGCTTCTTGTATCTGGATGGGTCTGCCCTTCTGGATATTTGGGAAATTCTCTGAGATGATTCCTTGAAGTATATTTCCAATACCATTGACCTCTTTCTCCAGACCCTCCTCAATACCAATTAGCCTTAAATTAGGCTTCCTAATTGTATCTTGGACCTCCTGAAGCGCTCTCTCATTTTTCCTAGATTTGGATTGACTCATTTTCTGTTCTTTCTCTATAATAACTAAATTATCTTCAGCCCCGGAGATTCTCTCCTCTGCATTGTCTAACCTGCTATCAAAGCTATCTACTTTATTTTTCATCTCCCTTGCTACTAATTGCTCATTTTTGATGCCTTGCATCTCTTCTTTTAGATCATGTATGGATTTCTTTAGCTCCTTGATTTCCATTTGAATGGTTAGCTCAGTAGCTTTATTTTCTTTGAACATTTGCTGGAGTTCGGTCACCTTTTAATTTGTGGATTCTATGAATTCATCCATCTTTCTTTGAACAGCCTTTATTATGGCCTCCTTTATGGCTTCTTCTTTTTTACTTATCACCTTGTTTATGGTTTCCTCTTGTTCAGCTATGGCTTCCTCCCTTATCTCTTTCTTTATATTTTCACATTTTTCATTAATGATGTTTATCAATTGCATTTGTACAGCACTTGGAAGACTCTCCTCTAGGTTTGCCAGTGACTGTTCCATTGGCTGTTTACATTGGGTGGGGGAGGTGGGAGGTGTTGTTTCTTGATTTGACATTTTTCTTGAGTTTCTTGTTCTGCCCATTTGAAAATGGGAGCAAGATTAATACTAAACACGATTATAGTTTTTCAGATATGTCCAACCTAGACCTCTGTAGCTGGCAGACTCTAGATGTTCACAAGTTTTGATTGGTGTTATCACTCTTTCTTTTTGTGCAGTTATGGACTAGTCTAATTATTCACTGATAAGCGATTTATATCCAAAACAATAAGCCTCTCAATCCAATCTCTATTGTCTTTAAGTCCCTCTGAGCCTAGAGAATGATTAAACACCTAGATATACAATGTTGCTCAACAGCCATCAAGTGTAGATCCATGCAGTATAAGGGTTGAAAGAGGAGCAGAGGTCCAGAGATAGAAAAATAGAATGAGAGAGGTCAGGGGGTAAGTAGGTAGAGTATTTGAGTACAATGTTTGGAAAGTATTAGAATAAAACTTATGTGTTGTTGCACGACTAGCTCTTAGCCCAACCAGTGGCCTCACAGTGGACCATGGGATGGATCTGCCAGCTTCCGTCTGAGCGTGGTTGGCGGATGTTTTCCTGTGCTGCTTCCAGGGTCGGCCCCAAGCCAAGGGTGTGGGGATTGAGAGTTTCAGGAGCTCTCAGTAGGACCAGCAGGAGGCCCCTCTGTTCCCAGGGGCGGGGCCCAGCTGGGGACATGGGCTCCAAGGGCGGAGCTGAGCCTTTTTGGTTCTCAGAAGGGGAGCTTGGCTGCTGGTTGGCCCTTCAGATCCCTGCTGTGTTTCCACTGCTTTGTCAGGGTCTGTGACTGTGGGGGGGGGGGGCCCTCGGTGGTGTCTTGCTCAGGATTCCCAGCTGGAAGATGCCCCGCTCGAGAATTGAGGGGGGGCAGATGCTGGCTCCTATTTACCTGCACCCCCTACCCACTGTTGTAAGGCAGGGTCCCAAAGCGCTCCACTCTCCAGATCCAGTGGCCTGGGTGAGGAGCCTGGTGGGCGGGTGGGAGCTGGGACAGCTCCGCCTCCCCTGGTGGGGTGCTGAGTCTTAGGGTCCACCCGCTTGTCAGTCTCCAGTCAGAGGGCTGGGGGTTGAGCCCGTTGGGCAGGTGGGAGTTGGGGCAGCCCCGCCTCCCTTGGTGGGGTGCTGGGACTTATGGGTAGCCCGCCTGTCAATCTCCAGTCAATGGCCTGAGGGAGGGGGCTGTTGAGGGGAGGGACAGGATTCTAAATTCCTTGCCCCCCTGCTCCTGCCAGTCTTTCTCGGGCGGGGTGTTGGGGTCTGAGTTAAGTTCTATTGCTTGGCACCGCTCCGCTTTCCCGATGTGTTTGGGGATGCGCTGTATTACTCACGCCTCTGCGTCCCTCTGCGGGAGCTCCTCCGTGGTGGGGAGTCTTTCACTCCCCTTGGGTCTCCGCCGCCTGTGTTCTGCGTCTGGGTCCCGCTGCTTGCTGTTCAGGTTCCGCGTCTGGGCTCCGCTGCTTCCGCCGTTCGCTGGCCCGGTTCTGTGCTGGTTTCTGCAGCCGTTGGGCTCCCAGCCTGGCGCCCTCCACTGCCGCCGCTTTTCATGGGTTAGAGCCGGTGCCCTCCCCTGCTTTCCCCGCGTGGAGCCGATGCCCGCTCAAGCCACTGTTTGCGGCTTGGTCTGGCGCGGCTTTCCGCGGCTTTGGGCGAGAGGTGGGGGAGGGGTCCTCGCGTTCCGAATTCTTTGAGAAAGTTGGATGTGAGTTTTATCTGGATTTCTTTTCCAGTTTGAGTCCTTCTCCATTGCTTTTTGAGTTTGTTGTTGTGGATTTCTTTAGATTGTTGGCTCGTGGGACTCCCTGGTTCTCTCTTTTTGTCAGAGAAAGCTAGGTAGCCTCCCTATTGTCTTGGCGCCATCTTCCTTCAGCTATTTGTCTTTTGTCTCACCATTTTGTTGTTCCCCTTTCCTTTCATTAATTCAGATAAGTGTATGTATAATACACAGGGTACTAAAATGCATAGGATTATTTGAATTGCCATCACAATTACTAAATACGATCAGCAAGAAAATATTTCTACTATCCTAATGTATACTTTCTGGAAAGAAATATTAAGTATTTAAAGATCATATTTTAAGATCTGTAGGAAAAGAAAATTACAGAAACAAATTAAAAATTATTATGTATCTGCAAGAAGATATTTGATAATTTATTGAGGAAAATTACTATAGTATTTCTGATCATAAAGAAAAAAAAGAAGAAAATTGTGTCCTCTGTACAATTAGGTTGGTATTGACATACAATCCATATAATTCAATATCTAATATCTGATTAGGCTGAAAATAGCGCCAGTGATATCTGTGCTGCATTAACAAGACAAATTACAGAGCATCATTTTATTGCAATTGATGAAAAGTAAAAGTTGTGATCAATCATCTAAATGTATTTTGGCATTATAGTATAGGCAAAACATCTGGAGTTTGATAGATTGTTCATTATTTGCAGAGTTTTATTCAGTGGTACTCAAACTTTCCCATAAATACTCTTTCAGAGAATTTATGCTATAGAGATTTCATCTTCTGATTGTATTATTGTTTATTTTGCTTTTGATAAAACATAATGAGGCAATAGATAGGGAATTTAGATGCTAGAAATTATCATTTGTATTTATACTGTTAGAAATTGACATTACTTGCCAAGACTTACTCCAGAAATTTTGATTTGTATTTAGTTTGTACTGAACTATCCTGTAAGTCCAAAGTGCGTAATGACTTTTGAAGACATGATAATATACATATTTAGCATAAATAAATAAATATATATATAGTTGGAAAAATTGCATAATTCAAGTTACACATGTGACTTGCATTGTACATAGACTTGAAATCTTTGAGAATATAAAGCAGTCAATCCATAACTGTGTAGAAAAAGAGCTCCTTTCAATTCCTTTGAGTCTCTGATTAAGTATCTTGCAGCCTGTTTGTGTAAGCACATTGCTTACATGTGACCAGTGACCTTCATGGCTCTGGTCAATCATGGTCAGCTTGCTATGATCTCTGTTTGCTGCTTCTACAGACAGAACGTAACAGTAGAAATTGGATAACAGGACTGAGTTCATTGTGGATATATCATGAATATCCGCCTTCCTTCTATGTGGACCCTATTTGGGGACATGATGCACTTATTATAAGACTCATTGGTATCAGGCATTCTATCTATCAGACATTGTAGTGCTTCCTGTAGGGTTCCCTTTGGAAGATAGTCATGGACTTTTACCTTTATTTGTAGGATCGTATGAATATGGGACCCATGAATATGCTAACTATTGGTTAAAAATCCTCTTTCACTAATTCAAGCCCTTAAACGTTCTAATTGCAAAACATCAAAATCAGCTTTTTATAAAAGCTGCTTATCTTTATTATGTTCTCCTAGGAGGTGGCATAAGATTTCCCATGTCACCATATGCACAGAAAATGCTATTTTGAATAAATGTGGATTTGCAAGTGCCATTAATCAAATTTACAAGATTGTTTTCAAATATGCTTTGCCTGTCAACTTTCTGGGTTATTCTTTTACACCCCACAGTGAAAATGACCCATCATACAATCTGTTGATGGCATCCATTGAATTAGAATTAGGCTTATAATAAATCTCACATCGTTTTAAGTACAGTAATGAAAAGGATATGTTGTTTAGCATGCGACACTTCCATCTGGCATGTGTGGTTAATGATTGGATATTCCAGTCGGGTGTGAGCTTAAGATTTGCCCGAATGCTTATACCTCTAAGCTCTTAAATTGTTTTGCATTACAATGTGAATTTTTTTCCAAAGAATTCTTTAGGTGATAAGGTTATGTATTATAAATATTTTTAATGTTTCTCTTTAGTAGCGTGACCAAGGCCATTAATTATATGATGCTATGATTCATTTGTGGACTGTCCTTGTTTTAATTGTCACTGAGTTGGTGGAAATCATGCATACAGGAATGGAGTCTCCAATTTTTTTGGGTTGTGTGATAACTTATTACCCTGTTTAGGAAAACAGTATATAATAATGAAATAGTCAGATTTTAGTTTGACACAATACCTCTGTTTATCAGTTATAATACTGATTTCTTGGATTATTTTAATCAACTGTAATCTAGAATAATTTGTATTATCCTTATACATTTTATGGCTTTTATTTATTTGTGCTTCTTAATTGTTCTGCTTAAGACTTCTAATATAATATTGAACAGAGCAGTAAGGATGGACATCCCTGTAGAGAGTTAGAGAATCCTGATTGTCATCCTAGCAGCTCAAGAGGGTGGGATCTAGATCTTTGTTTGAACTTAGATTAAGAAATCCATGAATTAACAATTAACCCTAAAAATGCCAAACTGAAGGTATAGTTCAAATAGGAGAGCACCCACCAGGAGCAAAACAGGCAAGTGAGAGTAGAAGAGCAAGAACACACACACACACACACACACACACACACACACACACACACACATGCGCACACACACACACACATGCGCGCACACACACACACATGCGCACACACACACACACACACACACAAGGAACTAATGAATCCTATTTTATTCCTCTATTTCTGAGTAAATTTGGAGTAAATTTCATTTCATTTACTCCTATATATGATACTACAGGCTCAGATTTTGTCATATGTAGCCTTTTTCACATTGGGATATTAAAGTTTCTATACCTAATTTTTTTTTGCCAGTCCTGGGCTTGAACTCAGTGTCTGAACACTGTCCTTGGACTTTCTCAAGGCTGGAGCTCTACCCCTTGGGCCTCAGCACCTCTACCATCTTTTTTCTTTTTTTTCATATATTTTAAATTGTAATTAATAGAAGGGTTACATGATATTTGCCACATACATGGTGCATTAATTCCCATACATTGATACCCTTTCATATGTCTTGGTCCCCATTTCCCTCCCCCCACCCCAACCCTCATCTTGTTTTCCCCCCTTCCCTATCCAATTTCAAAAAACCAAATACAAATATATCCGATATATCAGGTAACAAAGTGAGATACTGTAACAATATGAGATAACCAAGGGACAGCAAAAGAGATGAGAGATAACATAGTACCTTAAGAACAACAATCATTCATTATATGGCTTATGTTTCTATATCCTAGAGATCCTTTCATTCAGCGTCCTACTATATGGCCTTTTGTATCAAGGTTTTGCTCTACTGCAAATCTGCTAGGAGAGCCCAAGGTTTCTACTGATTATGACAAATGAGGGAAACCATTGAGCCTAAGTTCCTTTGAGTCTGGCTTACTTCACTTAATATGATCTTTTCTAAGTCTTTCCATTTCCTAACAAATGGGGCAATGTCATTCTTTCTGACAAGCTCCTGGAGAAAGAGCAACAAACCAACTCCAATCCCACTAGAAGGAAGCAAACTATTAAAATCAAAGCAGAATTATATGATTTGGAATCCAAAAAAACTATAGAAAGAATCAACAAAACAAGGAGTTAGTTCTTGGAAAGAATTAACAAAATTGACAAACCCTTAGCAAATCTTACCAAAAAAAGAAGGGAGCATACCAAAATAAACAAAATCACAGACGAAAATGGTAATATCACTAGAGAAATTACGCCAACAAATTTGAGAATCTAGAAGAAATGGATGAATTCCTAGCCAATATTAACATACCCACACTGAACCAAGAAGAACTAACCCAACTCAACAGGCCTATTTCAAGCTCTGAAATAGAAATGGCAATTAGAGAACTTCCACCTAAGAAAAGCCCAGGGCCAGATGGATTCACAGCTGAATTCTATAAGGTCTTCAAAGCAGAGCTCACACCAATACTCCTCAAGCTCTTCAACGAAATTGAAAATGAAGGTTCTTTACCAAACTCATTCTATGAAGCCAGTATAACCCTCATCCCCAAACCAGACAGAGATTCATCAAAGAAAGAGAACTATAGCCCTATTTCTTTGATGAACATCGATGCAAAACTTCTCAACAAAATATTGGCCAACTGTCTACAACAACTCATCAAAAAATTATACACTATGATCAAACAGGTTTCATCACAGAGAGGCAAAGCTGGTTCAACATATGCAAATCAATTAATATAACTCAACACATGAACAGGAGCAGGAACAAAAATCACATGATTGTCTCAACAGATGCAGAAAAGGTATTTGACAAGATCCTACCATCTTTTTTCTATGTACATGGTACCAAGGAATCAAACCTGGGTCTTCCTGAATGCTAGGCAAGCACTCTACCACTAGGCCAAACTCCCGGCCTGTTCATGCCTTTTTATCATGATGGATTTCCTTATTTTTTTTTTAGTAAAAAATGATTTTGCATCTCTCAAGATAATAATGTGATTTGTAGCCTTCACACCTTTTAAGTATTATATTATGTTGAATAATTTGTGCATAAAGAATCATCATTGCAGCCTTGGAATGAAATGACCTTGATCATGGTATGAGATATATAACTGATCTGTTGTGGAAAATAGTGCACTAGTATTTTTTTCTTTCTTTTTCTTTTTTTGGCTATACTTGGCTTTGAACTCTATTCCTTGTACTTGCTAAGCAGATGCCCTTGTAGTCAAGCCACACCTCCAGTTCTGACTTATATTATCTTCATTGAAATAGAGATACGCAAAGTGTTTACAGTTGTGTAAGTAAGGTGATGGTAGTCTTTTCACCCAGTTCATAGAGCAGTTACTTTATAAATACCCTGAATACTGTCCTCCCTTCCTTCCTTCCTTCCTTCCTTCCTTCCTTCCTTCCTTCCTTCCTTCCTTCCTTCCTTCCTTTGTTTCTTCCTACCTTCGTTTCTTCCTACCTTCCTTTCCATGTCTTTATTTTCTGTCTCATAGTCACCTCTCTTGCTCCTCTTATGAGTGTGTCTGCACGATTTCATTGTCATCTACTGTTTCTTCCATCACATGTAAATTCGTTTTTATTTCTTCTGGAAAGTTGCTGAAACTACATACTTGTTAGGTTTTTACTTTGTTGTTGCAAATTTACCCTCATTTTTCTTGACTTTTTTTTCTGACATTTGATACAAACTGATTGTGCCAGACTGTTAAAATTTCCTCCTTTGTGATTTTGATGAGTATGTATTATATTTCCCAAGTATTTATATATTGTCTTTATCTCTTATTTAATGTTGTGAGCAAATATTTCTTTTCTTTTATTTTCTTTTCTTTTTGCCAGTCTTAGGCTTGAGCTCAGGAACTGAGGAAGACTTTCTCAAGGCTAGAGTTCTACCATTTGAACCTGAGCACCCATTCCAGCTTTTTTTTTTTCTATGTATGTGGTACTGAGGAATTGAACCAAGGTCTTTGTGCATGCTAGGCAAGCACTCTACCAGTAGGCCAAACTCCCAGCCCAAGCAAGTATTTCTTAAAGTTTATTTATGTAGTTCTTTTGTGACCATCTATTTTTGTTCACTTAGCTACTGTTTCTAGAATAACAATTAAAGAAGTGTAAATTCCAAATTTGTATTGGATGTCTGTAGTTTTCTTTCCTTTCTTTCTTGTTGTATGTGTTTGCAAGGTTAGAACTCAGAGCTCTGAGGGGTGTTTTTGCTCACAGATATTGATCTTCTACTGGAACCATGCCTCAAGTCAACTGTTTTACTAGTGAATTGTTTCAGATATTTCTGCCCTAGCTGGGGTCAAACCACTATCTTTATATCTCAATCTCCTGAAAAGTTAGGACTACAGTCTGAGCCACTGTTGCCTGCTAATCTTTTGAATCTGTTCTAATCTTTTGAATAGTTTGCTGAAATCTCCTTTTTGTCTGAAGCAACATGATTATATTTTATGCACTGACTCCACATTGTTAGTTACAAGGGAGTCTGATGAGCAGTTGTCCCCAGCAGTCTTCCTTATCAGCCTACTGTATCCTGGGACAACAAACTTGCCCACACTCCCAGTCAAAGCTTTTGCTTAGGTTTTTACTTTCCTGATTTCAATATCCCAAGATGTCTTTTATTTCTGAGACTGGCCTCCAATTCAAATCCTATTGTCTCTGCCTTTGGATTGCTAAAGCTACGGACATGATTACCTCCTGGCATGCTTTTAAATCCAGAGTGTAATAATTATATTTTATTAAAGTATGCATGGGCTCTCTTTCTATTATGTACTAAATCCATTATTTCTTTTTTCTTTCTATATTCTGTATGATAGATCAGTTCAAAGAGGAAAAAGAAGTAACCAAAAGGTTTAATTAGTTCTATAATACATTTCTATAGGATTAAAAACTTGTACTGTAAATTAGCTTTTTTTCTTTGTAATGTAGTAGCATTTTTATTATAAGATGTCCTGTTATGTATTGGCTACATAACAACTAAAATATTTCAGGTAATGTTAGTAACGTTAACTCAATAATAATAATAGCAACATTAATGGAATGAATCTGGAACTAGATGATAAAAAGTATTAGATAAAGTTTCTTCATTTTCAATGAGAAAATTCACAAATGTGCATTAGAATAACACCTGATTAAATGATGTCATATGAAGAAAATCACTATTTTGGACTTTTGGCGTACTTCGAATTTTGCTAACAGCCACCATAAATTTTGATCACTGTCTTCATTGCACACTTTCTTTTTTCCTCGGTGCCGTTGATTTTATGGCAACAGATCCTTCTTGCATAGTTAGAGTGACTTACTCAAGTAACCTTGTTACATATGGCTTTTTATGCCAATTTCTATTTTTGTTATAAAGAAGATAGTTTAAGACGACTATGAAGCTCTTCCAAAAGCCCTGAATGTACATCGGGGTCCATCGAACTATCCTTCTTGTCGTACACATTCATTTACTGAATAAAACCTTAGCTTGACAATGAAAGAGTGTTTGCATGATGTGCAGGAGGCCATTTGTCAAAAATGACCTTTTCTGTGAAACAGCTACAATTATTAGTTGATTCAAGTGTCAAAGCCCCACCATAAGATAAGGAACTGAGCTAGAACATTTGTTTTCATTTGATAAAAGGTTTCAGAATAAGTTACTGATGGATTTGATGTTTCAGCAGGAGGTTAAAGACTTAGCCTGAAATAGGTCTGGAATTATTTAGATGTATACCTTTATTAATCTGATACATACATGTATAAGCATATATATGAATGCATCCCATGAGTATTTATATGATATGTGTATATACCTATATTCATGTTATATATGTGCACAATCACACTGTATATACACATGTATATACATACCTCCCATATAGAAACAAAAGCCATATAATGAGTGATTGTTGTCCTTATTGTACTATATTATCTCTCATCTCTTTTGCTGTCCCTTGGTTATCTCATATTGTTGCAGTATTTCACCTTGTTATCTGGTATATTGTATATATGTTTGTTTGTTTATTTGAAAAAGGATAGAAAAGGGGGGGAACAAGATGAGCGGTGGGGGGATGCGGAAGGAAATGGGGACCAAGACAGGAAAAAGGTATCAATGTTTGTGAAGTAATGAACCTTCTAGCTGGTGAATATAATTTAACCCTTCTATATTTTTTAATTGTAATTAGTAAAAGGGTTACATGAAATTTGCCAGATAGAAGGTGCATTAATTCACATACATTGATACCCTTTCACATGTCTTGGTACCCATTACCCTCCCCCCCACACCCCCACCTGTCTTGGTTTTTTCCCCCTTCCCTAACAAATTTCAAATAACCAAATACAAATAAATTCAATAAATCAGATAACAAAGTGAGATACTGTAACAATATGAGATAACCAAGGGACGGCAAAGGAGATGACAGACAACATAGTACATTAAGGACGATGTTCATTCATTATATGGCTTTTGTTTCAATATCCTGGAGGTCCTTTTAATTAGCTTCATATTATATGGCCTTATGTATCAAGATTTTGCTCTATTGCAGATCTCTGCTAGTAGAACCCAAGGTTTCTACTCATTATGACAAATGAGGGAAACCATTGAGCCTATGCTCCTTGAGTCTGGCTTACTTCACTTCATATGATTTTTTCTAAGTCTTTCCATTTCCTAACAAATGGGGCAATGTCATTCTTTCTGACAGCAGCATAGAATTCCATTGTGTACAAATACCACAACTTGTTGATCCACTCATCAACTGAGGGACATCTAGGTTGGTTCCATATCTTTGCTATGGTGAATAGTGCTGCAATGAACATTGTTGTGCTAGTGGATTTAGTATGCCCTTGTTTCTGGATGGTTGGGTAAATGCCAAGTAGTGGAATTGCTGGGTCATAGGGGAGTTCTATGTTTAGCCTTTTGAGGCACTGCCACACTGCTTTCCATAGTGGTTGAACGAGTTTGCACTCCTACCAACAGTGTAGTAGAGATCCCTCCTGGCCACATCCCCTCCAGCATCTGTTATTATTTGTTTTCTTGATCGTGGACATTCTAGCTGGAGTGAGGTGGAATCTTAGAGTTGTTTTGATTTGCATTTCTTTTATGACCACAGATGTTGAGCATTTCTTCATGTGTCTATAGGCCATTTTTGTTTCTTCTTCAGAGAAGACTCTCTTTAAGTCTTTGGCCCAATTTTTAATGGGATGGTTGTTACTTTGGAGATTAGTTTTGGAGTGATTCAATTTTTTGAGTTGTTGATATATTTTAGATATGAGGCCTTTGTCCGTTGTTTGGTTGGTGAAGATCTTCTCCCACTCTGTAGGCTTCCTCATTAATTTACTAGCTATGTCCTTTGCCATACAAAAGCTCTGCAGTTTAATGCAGTCCCACTTATCCAGCCTTTCTCTGATTTGTTGTGATTCTTGGTCCTTATTAAGAAAGTTTCTACCTGTGCCAAGGAGGCCTAGTGTATCTCCTATTCTTTCCTGTAAAGTTTTCAGTGTGTCAGCTTTTACCTCCAGGTCTTTGATCCATTTGGAGTTAATTCTAGTGCAAGGTGACAAAGAAGGATCCAACTTTAGTCTTCTGCAGGTGCTTAACCAGTTCTGCCAGCACAACTTGTTGAAGAGGCTGTCTTTCTTCCATTCTATTTTTTTTGGGTCCCTTGTCAAAGATTAGGTGGCCATAGGTCTGTGGTTTAATATCTCGGTCCTCAGTTCTATTCCATTGGTCTTCAGGCCTGTTCCTGTGCCAGTACCAAGCTGTTTTGAGAATTATAGCTCTGTAATAGAGTCTAAAGTTTGGAATTGAAATTCCTCCAGCGCTGTTCTTTCTGCTAAGAAGTGTTTTTGCTATATGGAGTCTTTTATTATTCCATATGAAATTTTGATTTGCCTCTTCTATTTCTTTAAAGAATGCCATTGGGATATTAATGGGTATTGCATTGAATTTGTAGATAGCCCTTGGCAAGATTGTCATTTTCACAATGTTGATTCTTCCAATCCAGGAGCATGGGAGGTTTTTCCATTTCCTTAGTTCTGCTTTAATTTCCTTTTTTAGGGTTTTAAAGTTTTCGTCAAAAGGGTCCTTTACATTCTTAGTTAAGCTAATTCCTAGGTACTTTATTTTCTTTGAGGCTATTGTGAAAGGAGTTACTTTCCTGATTATTGCCTCGTTCCTCTCATTGTTGGTGTAAAGGAAGGCAGTTGATTTTTGAGGGTTGATTTTATAGCCTGTTAATCTTCCAAAGTTTTGAATCAGCTCAAGGAACTTGGGAGTAGAGTCTATAGGATTCTTTAAATACAGAATCATATCATCTGCAAAGAGGGATAGTTTTATTTTCTCTTTCCCTACTTGGATCCCCTTTATGCTTGCTTCTTGCCTTATTGCACTGGCTAGGAATTCTAGTACTATGTTAAAGAGGAGTGGAGAGAGTGGGCATCCTTGTCTCATTCCTGATTTTAGAGGGAATGGTTTTAGATTTTCACCATTAAGTGTAATACTAGCAGTTGGTTTCTTATACACAGCCTTTATTACATTGAGGAATGTTCCATGGATTTCTAGTTTCTCCAGAGCTTTTAACATAAAGGGTTGTTGGATCTTGTCAAATGCCTTTTCCGCGTCTATTGAGACAATCATGTGATTTTTGTCCTTGCTCCCGTTGATGTGTTGAATTATATTAATTGATTTGCGTATGTTGAACCAGCTTTGCCTCCCTGTGATGAATCCAGTTTGATCATAGTGTATAATTTTTTTGATGAGTTGTTGTAGACAGTTGGCCAATATTTTGTTGAGAAGTTTTGCATCGATGTTCATCAAAGAAATAGGGCTATAGTTCTCTTTCTTTGATGAATCTCTGTCTGGTTTGGGGATGAGGGTTATACTGGCTTCATAGAATGAGTTTGGTAAAGAACCTTCATTTTCAATTTCGTTGAAGAGCTTGAGGAGTATTGGTGTGAGCTCTGCTTTGAAGACCTTATAGAATTCAGCTGTGAATCCATCTGGCCCTGGGCTTTTCTTAGGTGGAAGTTCTCTAATTGCCATTTGTATTTCAGAGCTTGAAATAGGCCTGTTGAGTTGGGTTAGTTCTTCTTGGTTCAGTGTGGGTATGTTAATATTGGCTAGGAATTCATCCATTTCAACTAGATTCTCAAATAGTTGGCCTAAAGGTTTGAGAAGTATTCCCTCATGATACTCTGGATCTTGGTAATTTCTCTAGTGATATTACCATTTTCATCTGTGATTTTGTTTATTTTGGTATGCTCCCTTCTTTTTTTGGTAAGATTTGCTAAGGGTTTGTCAATTTTGTTAAGTCTTTCAAAGAACCAACTCCTTGTTTTGTTGATTCTTTCTATAGTTTTTTTGGATTCCAAATCATTTAATTCTGCTTTGATTTTAATAATTTGCTTTCTTCTACTGCTATTAGGGTTGGTTTGTTGCTCTTTTTCCAGGAGCTTAAAGTGAGACATTAACTTGTTGGTTTGCAATTTTTCCAACTTGTTGTTGTAGGCACTCAGCGCTATAAATTTTCCTCTGAGTACTGCCTTTGCTGTGTCCCAAAGGAGTTGGTAGTTTGTGTGCTCCTTACTGTTAAATTTCATAAACTGTTTGATTTCTGTTCTGATCTCTTCGATGACCCATTGGTGATTCAACAATGTGTTGTTCAGTCTCCATGAGTTACAGTAACCCTTCTATTTGATTACAATAAAAATACATGAAAAAAGAAATATATCCCCCAATTTTAGTCTTATAGAGTTTTCAGAAATCAAAATTTTCCTTCTAAGTAATATATTTGTTTTTTTATGCTATATAGTTTTTTTTTACTTTTACTTCTTTTTTTCTTTTTGTCCTGAGGCTTGAATGCTAGACCTTGACACTGTCCCTGAGCTCTTCAGCTCAAGGCTAAATCTCTACCACCGGTGGTCCCCTGCCACTTCTGGTTTTCTGGTGGTTAATTTGAGATAAGAGTCTTTGGGACTTTCCTGCCTGGGCTAGCTTTGAAGACGATCCTCAGCTCTCAGCCTCTTGAGTAGCTAGGATTCCAAGCAAGAGGCACTGGTACCTGGTTTAATTTTTCTTTTGGCAATAAATTTAATTCTTTGCTTCTCCTAAATGAATTACCTATTAATATGTGCAGTAAGGCTTCAAGTACTATTTATCAACATGCTTCTTCATATAAATATAAAAAATATAGTAAAACATAAATAATTTTTATTGAGAACAAAGTATAGAACTAGTAGAGGAATGTATGACAGTAGAAAGATAATCTAAGATGATTTTAAAGGCAAAAAAAATTATGTAACATTAAAATCATGGAGTGTAGAGGGGAGGGGATGTGGGAGGGAATTGTGACAAAAACATGAGAAGGGGCAGCAATGTTTGTTACGTAATGCACCTTCTCTCTGGTGAATATAATGTAACTCTTCTATTAAAAAAAGTATATTTTAAAAATCATGGAGTGTGATAAACCTCAAGCTTATTTCCATGGTAGAAACATTCTGGCAAGATAGTAATGTGTCTTATAATGACTAGCACCGCATTAATCTGGACATATGGCGAGATAACAATAAACTTTAATCCATCTTTTGAGATGAGATGTCACCTTGAATGTATGAGAAAAATGAACACAAATGATACACAATTACATATTAATTATAGGCTTATTTACCTGATGGTACCAAGTGTTACAGAAATAAATAAATTGGCACCAAACCAGTGGTTCATATCTGTATTCCTAGCACAGAAGACTGAGATCTGGAGAATTATGATATGAAGCCAATCCCAGGAGTTATCTTTGTGGTACTCGAGCTCTATAATCACCAGTAAGAGGCTAGGCTTGCAAACTGAGCAAGCATAAAGCCTTGAGTTCAAACCCTGAAATAGCTAAGCTAAATGCATTTGTAAATAAGGGGTAATAGCTAAATTAGACTCAGACTCACTTAAAAATTTTCTCCCAAGACTTTTGTATATTGTATTCTTGCTTTGTTGGTACTATAAATCATGAAAATCACTTTGCAGACTGTCAAGTGTTCTTACTAATAAATGTAAAATTTATAGCTCTTCCATGATTTGCAATGTTTGGTGACATTGTTAATCACTCCTGTCCTGTCATTTATAAAGGCTTAAGAAAATGAGAATTTGGAAAATTCAGTTAATGATACTACAATTTGAAGCATTCTGGATGTCTTATTTGTTCTTACAACTAAGTGTAGTATTAATAGTATTAAGTGTTGTTCATTGGATTACTTTTATGACAAAAGTGCATCAGTACTCTCAAGGGCCATTTATCTTAATCAATTCCTTAATTTGTGTGTTAATTTGTTATCTTTAAGTGGTTGTACAAAGGAGCTGCTATTCCACAAGTGTTTTATGATTACAATGCATTGTGGGCAATGTCAATCTTTCCTTCTTTCCCCTTTTCACTCCTCTCACTTTTCTTAATTTTGGAGAATATACATGTATTTCTTTTTTTTTTAATTTTTTGCCAGTTGTGGGGCTTGAGCTCAGGGCCTGAGTACTGTCCTTGGACTTTTCTCAAGGCTAGAGCTCTACCCTTTAGCCACAGCACCACTCCCAGCTTCTTTTATGTTTGTGGTGCTGAGGAATCAAACCCAGGTCTTCATGCCTGCTAGGCAAGCACTCTACCACTATGCCAAACTCCTGGCCTATACATGTATTTCTTGACTACATTCTCCCACTCTTCTCCCGTCCATTTATCTACCCCACTCCCCTTGACACCACCCTACCTTTTCCATATTCCTTTCTTGGTGTTCATTTGTTAGACTGTGAATTAGCTTGTCCAAGGAACAGTTACACCATTTGAGTTCTCCCCTGAATTGGTTGTTATTTCAGTTCTTATATTATGTACACTTGGATAATTCTATGTTCTCATTCATTAATTTGACTTGCAACATTACCACTGTATTTCTATTGTATTTTCACTTATGTTAGTCATATCTTCTTCCAACTGAAGATTAAAAGAAAATCCACTTACCTAGGTTCAGTGCCCAGAGAGAAGAGGGTAACAGTAGTACATGCTTGACTGCCTGGGTAAGCTAACCAATGCACAGTGATGAAGCCCCAAGAGGTAAAGTTGTTCTGACTCACCGATCAAGATGTGGGTGTTACTTGCACAGTGATGTACACACTGAGAAGCAAGATCAGGGTTCCTGCAATTACAGTTGTTATGCTGGGATAAATGAAATTCAAATTATTTAACAAAACCTTGCAATCAGAAATTGAAGCTTCTTGGAGCCTTGTGAAATATGAACAGCATAGGTATATGTGTACATGTGTTTCAATTTTTCATCCTCTATTGCACTGCTTGGTTTATATCATATTATTTTCTGTCCAAGCCTGTAGTACCTTTAAATGTCCAAAATTTCATCTGAAACAGATTTTGAATTCTCTCTGCTACTAGTGATAATGGTATATAAATTTAGGATTTTTCTTACAATCATCTATAAAGGTATTTTATGCTCTCATTCTGAACAGTTTCATTTGCTTAGGATTGGAGGTCGAAACTTGGGAAACTAGACATAATGAGTCATTTGACCTATATAGTTATTGAAAAATTTTAAATTATGCTATAATTTTAAAATGACCTAGATATACAATCTGAATACATATATTTAATAGAGCTCAGTGGACATTTTCATTATTTTATTAAATGTGTTTTAGATCCAACTACCCATAATATGTCTTTGGTATATATGTGTAATAATATTTTAATAATGAATATTATAATTTACTATAGAATATGAGATATAATAGTGCATGCATACTGTCTCTGCATGCCCATACAGAATGTGCATGTATGAAGAGTCTATGCATATACTGCATGATTTCTGTTAATATTAATGATTTTTAATATATAATAAATTTATTTGCTTATTTTGCCATTTAAAAGAAGAATTTCTACATTTCTCATTCACAAAAGTTTCTCTGCCAGCCTATGACCCATGATATCACAGAATTTTAGAGGTGGACACCTTGTACAAATGGGGCATCCGAGAAGACAAGAGAAAGCCTGATGCTGTGACTCCAATTTGTAATCTTAAGGTATTTAGAAAATGCAAACCAGAGATCCTGTCTCAAGGTTATCCAGAAACATACATGTTCAAAACCTTCATCTCAACTCATTTCTGGACACTGGCAAATGTACAGCCCAACCTATCTGGCTGGGCACAGTGGCCTACATCTATCATGCTGAGGTAAAGTGAAACAAAAATTGGACTAGCAGCCCTTGCCAGCACAGGAACACAGGGAAATTCTCAAAAATACCAACACAGAAAGTGATTTGGCAATGAGGCTTACATGGTACAAGTCCTTCTATTCAAACTGTAGTACTGACAACTATGTATGCAGGCTGTAGTGAATGCAATGGCAAGTGAGATCACATTTTCTCAAATAAACTTGTACCATAAAATGTGTTTATAACCTAGAAAGTAATCTTTAATCTATTTCACCAAAGCTGACAATAGCCTCTGAAGTTGTATAGTAGGAGTTACTAAGGCAACAGTACCAAAGAGAAGACAGGTTTTAAAGAAGTGAAATATACTTCCGTAGGTGATGCAGCTGGCAGGCAGAGAACTGCTATACACTCTTTCTTCCTCCTGCTAGGGCAAGGCTGTCTGTCACCTTGTGGCCTTTGTGTAATTGGAAGTAGAAACAGTGTCTATACACATGCCTAGAACCACATTTTCAGAGTGATTTTTCTGCATAAATCCTTGGCCAACTCGATCTGTCTTTTTTTTTCAAAGCTTGACAGGTGTTATTACTATAATTTACAAAATATAATTTGCTACAAATACTCTAATTCAGGGTCAAGCCAAAAGCTGTCTATACACTCGTACGTAATGGAAATGCTTAAACAATTTACTCTAGCAATTCAGACTGTATTTTATTATTTATTTATTCATTTATTTTTGTGAGTCATGTAGCTTGAGCTCAGCCTGGGCGCTGTCCCTGAGCTCTTCTATTCAAGGCTACCACTCTACCCTTGAGCCAAGCCCCACTTCCTGTTTTCTAGGTATTAATTGGAGATAAGAGTTTCAGGTCCTTTGGTGGGTGGGCTTGCTTTAAACCTTGATCCTCAGATCTCAATCTCCTGACTAGCTAGGATTACAGGTGTGAACCACTGCATAGGCCCTGCATTTTGTTTTTTTAAACCATTTATGTATTCTCACTCAAATTTCTCTTCTCTTCTACTGTCCAACTTTCATTTGGATCATTTTTAAATAATATATATGTATCTTTTATACAAAGCAAGCAAGTTAAAAATATACTAATAAAAATGACCATAATATGTAGAGAAGTTAAAATATTAAGTTTCAAGAGGAATATTTATTTTTTTAATTTGAAGTTTGTGTGACATTCCAAAACATGACTAGAATCTGAACTAACACATGTGATTTCCTTAGTGCTTCTTCCATGCTCAGCTATCTGATACAGGAGCTTTGAAGATGTTTCTATTTTTATTTGTAATATTATTTCTCCTTTTCCAAAATATAAAAATCATACAAATACCTACTTTTGTAGATAATAAGCAATGAAAAGCTACTGTAACCTTCATGGAAATGAAATGTGAACACTGGTAATTTGTAAAACAATTCAGAGTGATGATAGATATTTAAGAGCCTGAGACCCCACCTGGAGTTATCTGCATGTAACAAGCAACTTGTTCAAGGTGAAGAATCTTCCTTAAACTTAAATGGAGGTTTGCATATTTCCTGGAGGCTCACATTAAATCCATCCAATAGTCTGATGACCTTGCCACCAGCTTTTTTCCAGAAAGCTGACATTTACATTTGTAATGTTTAATAAAATATACAATAGGAAAACCAACATGAAGAACTACTAGAGAATCAAAGAAATCTATCATAGATTTTTCTCATCTTCAATGACAAACCTTTGTACAACGATCATGTCAAGAATAATATATTTTCCCCCTGAGTCATCTGTATATAGAGATGGACAATTCATGTTTATTGTGACAAACTGAAATAAGTGTTTTATTTTTTATCAAATAGGCTTTTAAAATAAAATGATTTTGAGATGTGATCTCAAGAAGCATGATTTGACTCTTCCTGTCACTATACTTTCCTTACTCCATAGAAATATCTGATGTACACTGTAATTAATTGCATGGCTCCAATTTGTAAGCCATTTTAGGTAACATATGAACAATTTTATAATTCAGTAGAAATTGACTCTAGTAAATTTGTAAGTTCTAAGTAAATTTTGGCTAAAAATTTTCCTTAAACAAATTAAGGATGATTAAAATGGAAAATAATTGTTTGCATCTTGAGAATTTTATAGAAGTTACATGGCATTTTTCTTGAATCCCTCAGCCCCAATAAACCTCTGCACATATATTCATGCAAATAAATGTAATATATTTAATTTAGACTGCATCAGGTTTCTTTAGGACATTAGAAATTTGAAATAGGCTTTCATCTTCCAAAATTCTGTTTTTAAACACACACAGAAACATACACACACACAACGCACACACTCACTTTCTAACAGTACAAATATTTTATTTTGTCATTTATTTTGTGTTCTTAAGATATAATAAGTTGCTGAAAATTTCACTCAATCTTCTTTTTCTGTTTTGGTGGGTAAGTTGGTTTTGTAGAGATCTTACTGATTCTGACTTTATGAGATAGTTAATGTATCTGCCAGAAGCTGTTAAGAGACTCACACAGTAGTATCCTTTGTTACAGTTTAGAATGGTATAAGATCATCTATTACCTCCAGTGTGAACATTATAGTTTAGATAGTCAAATTTCAGTAAAATTAAAACCTGTTTATTTTTGTAATTGTGTCTATTTTATTTTCGGAAGCTCATTTTTTGCCTCTTTCCTTGTGAATCCATGCCTTTGATATTTCAGATTATTTCTACAGGTATTCTCCCCTTGTTTCAATATTTGAAGAACTAGATTCTAATTTTATAATAGCATGTTTTTCCAAGTATAAAGTGATATGTATCCTATTGCTTAATTATGTACAAGACAACATAGTTCTAATAAAAAAAACTAGTAAAAATATAGTAGGTGATATTTGTGTTATTATATATGGTTATTTTATGGAATGTAGATTGACAGTTAAAATTAGTGTCAGTGTAATAGCAAAGGGAAGGGGGAAAAACAAGATGATTGGGAGAAGGTGGGGGAGGAAAATGGGGACCAAAACAGGAGAAGGGGTATCAATGTGTGAGAAATAATGCACCTACTACCTGATGAATGTAATGGTAACCTCTCTATATTTTATACCAAACAAAAAAAAATAGTGTCAGTGTGAGGAATTTTATGGAGTTGTGTCCTAAGAATTAATGTTGGGACGTGTACAATTATTTAATTGGTGATGTAGGTTAAAATTAAGGTCCATTCTCAAATAACTCTTGAAATATCTCAATGTCTCTCTCTCTATATATATATAAATGACATATATATATATAATTCATCTATCTATCTATCTATCTATCTATCTATCTATCTATCTATCTATCTATCTATCTATCTATCTAATGGGTTGTTAACCTAGTCATGAAAGTTTTTGTTATGACTATTATATGCATTTTAAACTTTACGAATTATTGGCTATTTTAAAACATAACAATAATAATAATGCTATACTTGGTGTCAAGAATAAATAGGTTTGAATCTGAGACGTCATGATTGTTTCCTTGCATTTTGCGTTACTCTGAATATGATGTGATATATCCTTGTAGTATGATTTTTTTTCTTTCTTTCATGCTTTTGTCTATCTTGGGGCTTAGACTCTGGGTCTGGGTACTATGACAGCTTCTTTTGCTCAAAGGGAGCTCATTACCACTTGAGCCAAATGTCATTTCCAGCACTTTTGTTTACTTTATTGTACTATTCAGACCAGGCTGGCTTTGAACCACCATCCTCAGACCTCAGCCACCTGGTAGCTAGGTTTACATGTGTGAACAGTTTGGGCCTGGATGATTCTTGATCTATAAGATAAAAATAATTTATTCTGTATGGGTGCTATCAATTATATAAAGGGATATATTATGAAATATAACCTATTATATAGCATGGACTCACAGAATGTTTAACTAATGTTCTTTTGTCTTTTATACTATTTGCAGGTCACACCGGAGATTCTAAAATTGCAACTATCATTAAGGAAAGCAAAACACTGTTCTTTTCAGAAATGCAACTATGTTTTCTTACAAACTACGTACAGTAATAAATAAAAAGAACATAATTTATTATGACTGAATTCTGAAATCTGTGTGTCGGTTTTCTAGCACATTTACAGATGATCAAAAGCTCTCAGATTAGAATTTTATAGGTTTATTTCTATACTAAAAATTTGATGTTACTTGAGGCAGTTGTTTCTGTGATTCATATTTTCCATTAAGTCAAACTTTAATTAAAAAGTTTCTACCTGGAGACACTTCCTTTGATATCCTTAGCAAGGCTCAGTGGATCTATTTGCCTGTTTCTGACTATAATAAATGTCAGGCTGACAAATGTCAGCTCAGGAGATGGATAATTGTATACTTTAACACTTCTAATAGACAAATACATTTTAGAATAAATTTTAATATAATCTGTGATTAAAACTTATAGCTGTAATCTTGTCATTCCCATATAAAGGTCCAAAATTATATACATTTATAAATTTTTAGTTCAATAATACAAATTCTGTAAATGTAAACATATATGGAACACCCTTGGAACTATACTTTAAATGCAGTGTCTTAGTCACATTTCTAAAAGCAGCCTGGACAAACATTTATTTTTGCCATGAAAACACCAAGTAGAAATACAGAAGCCGGGAATGTCAAAAGTGTATCAGCAGCGTCATTGTTGTCTGTCACGGGGATTGAGGTTTGCAGATATATCTGAGAAATATGTAAGGAGCTGCCCAGACCTGTTTGTAGTTTCGTTTTTCCATGGAATCTATCTTGCATTGCTTGCGAGATATTCACTCTGGTTCTGCATTGTCCCCTTGTGTATGTTGTCAGTTGGAATCTTAGCCTCAACAGATAACTTTACGACAGAGAGTTTGGAAAGACTTTTTGGTGGAATGCAGTGAATTAGAGTAGTCTACAAGAAAGAATTCGTGCTACCTGTGTGAAGTTAGAACTTAGTTAAGCAGATAAGTCAAATATCTCTCATCCTGACTCTTTGCCACGTTTGAATCTCTCAAAAAGTGTTTAAGATGATGGCCAGCTGCCATTTCTTGAGGTCATTTTGTAGAGATTGAAAGTGATATATGAGAATCCCTGTTACCAGGGCTTCAGAGACTATACTGAATATTGTATTTCTTATCTCTCATCGATTTTCTAGGCTTCTCTCATATTTACCATTTCACCTTCCAAATAAAGGTAAAAGACATCATTGTATCTATGAGGGATGTGGTATCTCACATCATGAATGACTTCACACACAGCTATCAACAGGCACAGAAGCACAGAGATTCCCCATGGCTAATTTAGCCACAACTGGTAGGAATAGCAAACACAGAGACTTATTTCTGTCTACTATAAACAGCAGGGAAATCTTTAGGTTGAACTATATTTAGAGTAACTGACTCATTGAGAGGAGGCTGTGATAGTGTATACTTGCATAGGCTTTGTTCCCGACACTCACAGTGCTCCATGTACCAGCACATTGTAGAAGAGCTGTGATGGCTCAAAATGACTGAAACTTCTAGAATAATCATTTTGGTCATCACATGATCCTCTTTTCTTTGATGGAGGATCATTTTTGATGAACATTAACAAGAAGCAGCAAGATTCTCATCATATTCTCCCTAGAATTTTTCTGTATAGTTCTTCCACAAATCTGTCTTAAATTATCCTCTTGCTACTTTTAGGCCATTACTAGAAAGCTATCTGCCACTGACTAGGGTTTCATAGTATCCACAATTAATTTCTTACCTCTATTAAGAGTAATCACCTTTGAAGTATAGTTCAAGTAATAGAGTGCTGACCTTGAGTAAAAAGCTAAGTGAGAGCACAAGTCCCTGATTTCAAGCTCCAGAACCAGTACAAAGTAATATACATAGACTACAGGAACATAACGTTAAGCCCTAGTTAGAAAGAATAACTTCCCTCATCATTTTTAATGCTGCCCTCTAAGTGACATCTAATGACATCTGAAAGTGAAATTTTCAGGGCAACACTGCTAGATAGATTAAGCTTCATGTCTCCCATTTGTGATTTTTGTATTAGGTCCCTGTGTGTCTATTCTGGTCATAGACTACCTCCTTAATCCCACAGGCTGAAGTAAGAGTGAGATCCAGGATTTACATGGTTCAGAGATATCCCAGTTACTAAACATCTTTGGATATTTTGGGTCTAACACTGATCCCCTCCTATTAAGTTCTGTTTTACATTCATGTCTTATAATCGTCTCTATCATTACAACCATCATGAGTTTTTCATTATCAATAATCATGATTTCTAATTCAGAGTCAAAATGCTGTTTGGATTCACAAAAACCTCAAGTAATTATAGCACAATTTAATCTATATGCTCACCCTCACCTTCACTTACAGGGAAACATTATATACAGTAAGTAGGTCAACCAGGGAGACCTTAGAATTTTCCTTTTTTTAAATCATTCATGTATAATTTATTCATTCAACAATACTTATGAAGAGACAATTGGTACTATAGGTTAGGCTCTGCCCCAAACCTTGTGGAATATAGTTGAATAAAAATATAAAATCTACTGTAATAGACTGGTAGAGACACCAGTAATCAAGGAATAGAGATACTTTTCTAATCTAATGTCAGAGTGTAAGATAAGATACAAATAGCATTTTGGATAAGCTAGTAAGGATTTTGAGATGGCTGTGGGTATACACCAAGCTTTATTTTGTGTCACTTAGTATTATCAACTCAGAGAGTTTATTGCTAAAACTGAAATGTTTCGGTATTTTCTTTATGATTGATTGCAATTGTTTGTGTAAGTAACTGCAGATCTATTGGGGAAGAATTTTTATCAACAGTTGTTGGAAGTGACTTCTATTGGGCTACACAGCAAAGTGAGAAATCATTTAGTGAAACATTGCTTCTCTATAAGTGTGATTCTATGCTGGTAAAAAGGAAACGACTTTGCAGGTAGCTAACAGCACAGCAAGCTATATCCAATTTGTAGATGAAATAACACAATGAGAAATGTTCTGAAATTGGAACATCAAAGTACGTGTAAATAAGCAAACCAGCAAACCTTTAACTAATGGTATGACTGTGTACAAGTTGCATTTCCTCTTAACTTGGAGCTCTATCTCTAAAATGAAGTATGTCTTCAAACTCTAATTTTTCAATGATTCAGGCATGGACAGTATTTTATTTTATTTATTTTTAATGTGGTTTTTTATTGTACTTAATAGAGGGGCTATAGTTATATTTGTCAAGTAGAAGATGCATTACTTCACAAACATTGATACTCTTCTCATGTTTTTGTCCCCATTTCCCCCTTCCCACCCCCTACCCTCATTTTGTTTTCCCCCTTCCCTTTCCTATTTCAAATAAACCAATAAATGCGCATATACAATACACCAGATAACAATGTAAGATACTGTAACAATATTAGAATAACCAAGGGACAACAAAAGAGATGAAAAATAACATAGTACATTAAAACAACAATCACACATTATATAGCTATTGTTTCCATATCCTGGATGTCCTTTCATTTAGCCTCATCCTATGGCCTTATGTATCTAACTTTTGAGCTATTGTAATCCTCTGCTAGGAGAGTCCTACATTTGTACTAAATTATTACAAATGAGGAAAACCATTGAGAGTGTATGTTTCTTTGGGTCTGGCTTACTTCACTTAAAATGATTTTTATGGACAGTATTTTATATTTTTCTAGTTCACCTAAACTGGTCGCATTTTATATTTCCCCTTTCTTTCAATGACAGACAAATGAATTTTATTTGAGCTACCAAAATGACAATTTCTAATTTGTTTGCAGAAAATGGGTGAATTAGAGCTGACTAGTTCTAGTAACCTTTGTCAAATGAAAATACAAATCATTTTAAATATTCACAGATTTGTTTACCTTAAGTTGATTGGAAATAGCAAAGAACTGAAAGAAAACCTGGCTGAGCTACTTTCTGACAGCTGTTTTGTGTTTTGTTTTTTTTTTTTTAACATTTTGACTTTTCCTGTTGCTAAAATAAGCTGGTTTTCATGTTCATGGATATTGAGAGGAAGAAAATATTGTGTGCCTAGTGGACTTACTTACATATATTAAGTATGCTATCACTGATTGTCTTTCTTTCCAGTCCAACACAATTAATTTGTAGATTAGGTGTATAGTGACATGGTGGTTTACTTTCTAATGGAGACTATCCTATATGTACTTGTGAACTACTGTGATAATTGCCCAAAGAACTCACTTCAAAGATTCTTTGTATCAATTTTCTTTGACTCTATAACTTTAGACAAAGCCTAAGTATTCCCCTCTGATGTTTTTTTCTCCTTCCACTTGTTGTTTCACTAGAATTTGACTGATCCAGATAATTGGCATGACTGGTTGGCTGTTTTTCAAACAGAAAAATATGCGAAGAGCTATAGAAGTAACTTGTTTGCCAAGTCTCTGTGAGTCCACTCTTAGTTATGCAATATGTATGGGATACTGTTAACCTCCAAGGAGAGTATATGCAAACCATTTGATATATATATATATATATACATATATATATATATATATATATATATATATATATATATATGGCGAGGGTGGGTCATGGGGCTTGAACTTGGCCTGGGCGCTGTCCCTGAGCTCTTCAGCTCAAGGCTACCACCTTACCCTTAAGCAAAGCTCCACTTTCTGATTTTTAGAGATGAATTGGATATAAGAGTCTCAAGTCCTTTTTGTGCCCAGGCTGGCTTTGAACCTTGATCCTCGGATCTCAGCTTCCTGAGTAGCTAGGATTACAGGCATGAGCCACTTGCCTGACCATTTAATAAAATTCAAGTACTGGTTAGCTAGGGTGCTAGAGTGACGTTCAATATAAGGACTTAAAAGTGCTCAATATAAGGACTTAAAAACCACATTGGGAAGGAAGCAAGAATTAGGCCACTTGATGAAGTGTTGTTCTCATTCCAGTCACACAGCTGTGTTAAGTTGTGGATTTACATGCTTGGTGAATATAGGTTAAAGTTGTTAAACCTCTCATATCACTTTGACAGTTTCTCCTAATGATGTTCTCCATATTGTGTAGATTTAAGTTCCTATAGAGGATCTGTTGTGTGCTTTTCATTTATTCACATAGATCTTGTTTAGCAGATCAAAGCAGACCAAGAGATGATTTATGTAGTGCTAGACAGATGAAGAACCTTGAAAGCTGTTGCCTTTGCTTACTTTTTTGGTGCTTGGTGGTAATTAAAATGACTGTCATTGCTTATAATGTTGCCTTTGAATTCTATTGCTTTAATCTTTAAAATTATGTTTAGCTTTGGCACCTTTTCTCATTTCTCTCTTCTCTGGTCAGACAGACATTTAACAAGCCACATATTGAAAATAATTATAATGTGCAATATTTTATTTATGTATAGATATTCATCCTTCCCCTTTATCTCTAACACATTTATATGCATTTTTATTTTGCATATAAATCCACTTCTGTGACTGTATGCCACAGAGATTCATGGAAGAAATTATAGCTGAAAATTTCCTATTTTAAAGCATAATTATCACTAATTCTTCTATCCCCTTTATTGTTGGTACTTTATTTTCTATTTCTCTCTTAAACTTACATTCATCTACTTTTTAATGCCAGTTGAATTACATACTGAATTGTAATACTTTATGCTATTAGTTCAACAAATATACCTCCACTTTCATTTCAACTTCTTAATGGACTTCAGTCAATGTCTTGGTACTAAAAGCCTTTCATTACTTACATTCACTCTGGCCTTTTTATACTTTTTATTTGCTCAGTTAGTTTTATAGGCTAGTTGCTTTCTTTCTGTAAAGTGTCTTATAACATATTCTTTCCAGTAAAATGTTCACCATCTGAAGTATCTAAAACTTCAGCTCAAAATGACATTCAAGCACTATATATTTCTCATCGATTCCTTTCTGGAATAGCTAATAGAAATATACATTAAATATAATTTCTTTCTTATTTTTTTGCTCTCTCAGCAGGACTGACATATACCTAGAAATCCCCAGATCTAGTATATAAAAGGTGGATATTTTGGATAGGGGCTGTGGTAGAATTTTAAAGAAACAAACCAAAGGTATACGAATGCACTAGTGTTACTCATTGGACACTGGGTTAAAAATGAACTATACTTTTTTTTTGGAAACAGAGGGTAATGAGGAGAAAGGGGGGAAGACATGAGGGAAGAAGAGATACTGTTTTAAAAGAAAGGTATTCATTACCTGTATTATGTATCTGCTACCCCTCTGCAGATCACTTTTATATCAACAATGAAAAAACACTTCTCCCCAAAATGTATTCCAACACTACTGTGAGGTTTCAGAACTGGTACTACGTAGATTGCTGTTTCCCACAAGTGCAGGCCTGGATTTTTTAGCAGTGTCCTTATACTGAAAGTATCACAGCTTCGGATCAAAATGAATTCTTGGTAAATCAGTCCAGAGATAATTCCATTGAGTCAGTATCATCCTTGTTATGCAGATCCAGAACATGTGGTGTCTAGAGAGGTTAAATAGTTCAGTGTCTGGTACAGTTAAAAAAGATAATATTTCATTTTGGATACATGTACCACTTTTGTTCTATAGTCCTGCTTCATATTACTCAGATTTTTATTTTAATTTTCTTATAGTCAGGGTAATGTTTAGAGGGGTTACAGCTACATTCACCAGGTACATTACTTCTCACATATTGATACCCCTTCTCATGTTTTTGTTTCCATTTCCCTTACCCTACCCCCTCCCAATCATATTATTTTCCTCCTTCCCTTTCCTATTTTAAATAAACAAATAAACATATATACAATATACTAGGTAACAAAGTCAGATACAATATCAACATGAGATTAACCAAAGCGCAACAAAAGAGAAATAACATGCTACATTAAGAACAACAATCACACAAAGCTTTTTATTTTTATGTGATTCATAATTGCACATGTGTTAAAGTTTTGGTTTATGTTAGTTTAATATGAAATGTTGGTATTGAATTGAGTATAGCTAAATGAACCTTTTTGTTAGGCTTTATTAACTTTTATCCTAAAACCTTTAAATGATTTTTTCTCTAGAAAGTTTTGGAACCAAAGTATGTTCCTGTTAAATGCATAGGACAGCCTTGAAAAATTCAGTGTCACAACTGCTCTGCACGTATGAAAGAATGAGTACAGTCATTTGGCTTAATGGAGACTGTAAGACAGACTTTTTTGTACCTGTGAGTGCTATATACTTTAATTAAACTTATTGTCCAACAACAACGTAATGATCCAAGCACAAGCAAATGACAAAAAACTAATAGATAAATTTCAATAGGAATGAACATGAAGGCACTATATCAGCCCTCCACATTTCTCATATTCTTTTCATAATTTCACATATTTTTATATTGGGGTGTCTATACCTTTTCCCTAAAAATAATGCTGTAAGTCAAGTAACTTTTTAATGAATTCATGATTTTTTTTCCATCTGGGCTTGTACTCAGGGCCTGAGCACTGTCCTTGGACTTTCTCAAGGCCATAGCTCCCCCACTTGGGCCTCAGCATCACCTCCAGCTTTTTTTTTTTTTTCTGTGTATGTGGTACTGAAGAATCGAACCCAGTCTTCATGCATGCTAGGCACGCATTCTACCACTAGGCCAACTCCTGGACCAGAATTCATTCTTTAGATAGCGATAAGACAGTTAAATACAAGAGCTAGCAAAATGCTTTCTTCTAGATTTCTGAGCTAGTTATCTATACTCTCCCTACCATAAAATTGCACATGGAAACTTATTTCTATCAAGCTGTGCCTTTGCATTCATTCAACCATTTTACCCTCCCTTTTTCTTCCTGTATTTCCACCCTCAGTCTATTCTCTTATTTTTATGTGATCATTTTATATCCTACCTCTGAGTCAGATCCCTAATTTGCTCCCTTGAATATACTGATATACAACTTCATCCCCTGCCTTTTTTTTTTTTATATTACCACAGTATGAAAAGAACCGGCCAGTGGCAGCTCATGACTGCAATCCTAGCTACTTAGGAGTCTAAGATCTGGTCATAATGCTGAAAGTTTTGCTTTAGAATGTATAAAAGTTATTCATATTAATCTTAAAAATGAATCTGAAGAAGAAATTTGACATAAATGATATGCACTAGGAAACTAAAAGTTCCAAACAAATTCTAAACTGTCTTCTTTATAATATTAAGCTTATAAATTTAATAAGAGTATGTAGATATTTATGTAGAAAAGAGAATTCATAAAGAATCTTTAAAAGCAGCTATTCATTCATTTAGGAAGAAAACAGGAAAATATTCTTACATGTGAACAAACTGAATATATGGCAGTATCTAATTAAACAAACAAGAAAATAAAATAAAATTTAAATATCTTAGCATATATATAATTTTCACTTTCCTTAAATAAAATTTCAATAGATGAAGTGGGCAAGATATTGGACAATTTCTTCATTTTTCAACCTTAAAATTAATAACTACTACTTGAAAATAACTAAAAGGTTAATAAATAAGCTTTTATAAGACCTTCTTCATAGAATTAAAATTACTACTACAATGAAAAGATAAACACGAACAAACATACTTTGAATGAGCAAGTGGGAAATCATAAAATTCCAAGAGTATAAAATAAAGGAACAAAAATGTAGATACAACATTTATAGGGTTAGAGTTAAATGGTTCAAGGTTATAGTTTAAGTTAAAGTGACATATATTGTTAAATGTAAAGTCCCATTGTTTATGAAAGTGTTTATGATATTAAGAAAACATTGAAAATTCAGATTAGGCAATATTAGTATACCATTAATATTAGTGGTAGAAATAAAGTTATGTTGTTTACATTAGGTACAGACAAAGTTGAATTTAAAGGCAGGAAACTGAATGTATAAAATTTCTTAGAGTATTTACATTCTCAGAAAAGACAAAATGGCCATAAAATTTAAGAGTTATCATAAAAGAATAACTATGTGGCATAAGGAGATGTTAATTTGGGGATTTAAAAAAGATTAACTAAAAAAAGTCAAGAAAATAACATTTGTAATAATTAGTACAAATCCAAGACTTTCCTAGCAGAGACTTACAATAGGTCAAAACATAGGTACATAAGGTCATATAGGATGAGACTAAATGAAAGAATCTCTAGGATATGGAAACAAGAGCTTTATCTTGCATGATTGTTGTTCTTAATGTACTACGTAATTTCTCTTCTCTTTTATTGCCCTTTGGTTAATCTCATATTGTTACTGTATCAGATTTTGTTACCTGGTATATTGTATATATGTTTGTTTGTTTGAAATAGGAAAGAGAAGGGGGGGAAACAAAATGATTGGGAGAGAGTGGGGGAAGGGAAATGGGGACAAAAACATGAGAAGGGGTATCAGTGTGTGAGAAGTAATGCACCCACTATCTGGTGAATGTAACTGTAACCCCTCTATATATTACCCTGACAATAAAAAAATTAAAAAACTAAAAAAGGAAAGAAAATAAAGGAAACCTAAAACTCTCTTAATTTACATCAGGGAATTGTTAAATGTTATTTTGGACTGGTAGTTAAACTTAGTTTAATACATTAACCAAAAGAAATAAACATTAAATATTACAGATGTCTATGCATGCAGAATTTTTTCTTAAACATTTGTTTATTTGAATGAGGGAAGGGAAGAGGAAAAACAAGTAGGGAAAATGTGGGGAGGGAGAGTGGGAGAAAAACATGGGAAGGCATATTATTGTTCAAGAAGTAATGTACCCACAACCTTATGAATGTAACTGTAATTCCTCCATACATCAATTTAAAAAGGAAAAGATTTCCTAAGGAAACTGGCGAGGTCTGATGGGACCTTGTAAGGTTTCTCTTCTTTATATGACTGTCTAGATCATAGGTGTGCAGCTGGAGATTTTTAGCCATTTTAAGTAGAGAGTAGAAAACAATAGATAAACCTAGACATGCTAATAGCAATGGAAGTGTCAGTTTTGGAATTGGTTTGTATACCTGAAAATTTATTTTACAAGTGGAAAATCAAAGTCCTTCTGCCCATCCTTGTTTGTTCATTCAGTGACGGTGGAGTTTGAACTCAGGTTTTTGTGCCTTCCAGGCAGGTTCTTTGACACTTGAGCCCATCATGTTGATTTTGGATTTTGTCTCTTGTAGTCAAATATAATGCCTAGACAAAGTAGATATTAAATGCAGTGTTTATAAAATTAATTTTATAGTAGCCAAAAATATTAAAATTTGTATTTAGGTGCACATAGAATTTTCAAACTAGAATATATACTTGGTACAAGGAATTTGTGACTTTATCAAATGTTGTAAATTATCAAGTAGGCACACTGTAACCCTGAAGGACATCTAGAAATGAATAAAACATTTTTAAACCCAATTTCCACGTTGCAACTAGTAAGTGGAGAAAAATAAAACAGCACCTTCAGTAGTTGTCATGTAAAAAAGAGATATGGTGCTTACATTAAGGGCCACAGAACTCCAGACTCAAATCTAAATCTATTTTGAGCACTAGGGGCCAGAGGTTCAACACCCTGGAACCTCACGAATTCCAGGGGATGACTTAGGATCATCTTAATTATATGCATTGGGTTACAGTCCTAGTGTGTGATTAATAGTCTATGGCACAATAATTCTACTTTTAGATATATTATGCATATGGAGAATCCTAAGACTAAGCCTATCTCTATCTATCTATCTATCTATCTACATATCTATATATTACCATCTATCTGTCACTATAATACATATCTATACTTATCATTTAATGAAGCAAGGGGAATAATCAAGATGTCAAACAATAGGGAATTAGACCCCAAAGGCCTCACCTCTTGATGTGATGATCTAGGAAAGGTCAAAATTTGAAGGACACAAATATTTGGATGATAGCATCTCACCGCTATTCCCCAAAATGGATGCATTCATAGCCATTGGATCATGACCACATTGTTTAATTCTTGCATGATAGAAGGCAAAATAATCTCTCAAGCCTCATTTTAAAGGACAACAATGTTTTTCATGAGAAACTCATCCTCATAACTTATTTATCTCCCAAACATGTTATCTCCTAGAACCATAATTTTGGAATTAGAGTACAACATTAATTTTGAAGAAGACAGACAAGTAGACCATGTTGTTGAAAATAATGTTACATTAATAAGTTTGATAAAGTCCTCATAAAAATTTGAAAATTTAAGCTGGGCTTGATGGCTCATTCCTGCAATCCTAACTACTCAGGAGGCTGAGATCTGAAGATGGTGGTTCAAAGCCAACCTGGGCACTAAAAAATGTGAGGCACTTATCTTCATTTAATCACTAGAAAATGGGAAGTGGGGTTATGACTCAGGAATAGGGTGGTAGCCTTGAGCTGAAGAGCTCAGGGACAGCTCCCAGGCCCAGAGTTCAAGCCCCACAATTGACAAAAAAAAGTGAAAATTTAAGTACAAATTGTTAATAGAATGAATTAAAAAGATGAACTAAAATGTTGGTAACAAGAAGACAGACAACTTTTCTACTTACATGATGTTATATTTTTATAATTTTAAAGAAAAAAATAGGAAACAGCTATAAGCTAGAAACACTATAACATTATTATTGTTACTGTTATTATTATTTCCATTGTAGGATTTGAATTCATGGCCTGGATGTGGTCTCTGAGTTCCTTTATTCAAGGTTAGCATTCTATCATTTTAAACCACAGATCCATTTTGAACTGTAACATACTATACATAAATAAATATATTTATTTAATAAACAATTACATGTTTCAAGATAATTTCACTTTTTTCAACAAACTTGTTATTCATATGCTGAACATCACAAGCCTTTCTAGTCAAATAGGTCTGTTTTGGAATAGTTAATTAGTGTGTTCCAAAGGAATGCAATGTGGTTTTATAAGTAAATATATTTGAGCACAGGAAGGTATTTCAAGAAGGGGTTAAAAGCACACTTTCTTCTTCAAAAGATTTGTATGGTAAAGAGGTTTATCAATATCATTTTGTAAACATAGAACTAGACTCAGGAAATAAAACTGATTTGAAAAGTACTTTCTGCTGAACTAGGCTCTAAGCTAAATCCAACTCTTCTATTACATTGTGATATTATTTTTTTTTAGAAAATTCTTGCATTTTGCATTTTTCCACAGATTTCTCTAAAATTTCTCAAGCATGAAAAAATCTCTATAACAATGATTTAAATGAATGATTTCCTGTTCTCACAAAACATAGTGGAGGCCAGATACCTGAGGTTTGTTTAATGGTCTGCTTAACAGTGGGGCATGTACAGAAAGTATGCTGTTTGCTAATTCCTGTGAATTAAACAGAGTGGAACTCTGAGTTGTATCTATAAATCAATTGTATTCGGACTATGCCTTCCTACTGGAAGATAAACAAAGCTAATAAGAAAAAATGGAGAGCTAAAGTCAATTTTTTCACTGTTAGCCTGCGTTGAAACAATACTTTGATTTACAATTAATGTGCTGAATTTTCTCATGCATTACTAATTCTCTTACTTGAGCTCAAATATATTAGTGTCTCAACACAAAAGCAGAGTCTAAAAGTCATGGGATAGACAATTTGGAATTTTGGAGGACAATCAGGATTCAAATGTGCCTTTCCTTTGTTTGATTGGAGGAGGCGTAAAATGAGATATATTGAGAGCAGAAGTAAGCTGTTTTGCTTTTTGTGCTTAATTTTGGATCACATTATGACCTCTTGGTGTATTAGAGAAGGTTGAGAATTGTAGGCTAGGAAAGACTGCATGGTTTGTTGAGACAGCCAGGGCCTGAAATAGCCTTACAATGTTTGCTTCAATATCAGTCAAAAACATTTGATTTTTTTTTATTCCTCAAAAAAGAAGCCTAGAAACATGCAAAGATAATTACTTCTGACAGCAGAGACAGCATTGAAGCCCGTGTAGGACAATATGCATCAAAAAATGCAGCTGCTGTATTCTAATAAAACGGAGCACCTATCTCTGAGGTGACATTACATCAATCAATGAAACTATTCAGTCTCCTCAAATGCGATCATCTTCAATGAGCAAACAAGTAACATGACTTAGATGTTTGAGGTAGTGGTTTCAGATTTCTCATTCACAATGGAAAGTTATAATTTGCTGATATATAGGTAAACATAGAGGGTTGTTTTTTTTTTTGCTGTTGTTGTTTTGTTTTTGTGTATCATGGGGCTTGAAATCAGCCTGGGCGTTGTCCCTGAGCTCTTCAGCTCAAGGCTACCTCCATACGCCTGGGCCAGGGCATTATCCCTGAACTCTTCAGCTCACGGCTACTGCCCGACCCTTGAGCCAAGCCCCATTTCCAATTTTCTAGAGGTTAATTGGAGATAAGACTCTCTAGTCCTTTTGGGCCCAGGCTGGCTTTGAACCTTGATCCTCAGATCTCAGCCTCCTTAGTAGCTAGGATTACAGATGTGAACCACTGTGCCTGGCTGATAAACATAGTTTTAAGAAAGTATAGTTCTGACAATATGTCTGATTATTTCCTAATATCTCTTCTAAATTTACCTAATTTAATGATATGTAAATTAAGAAAGGATACAAGGAAACATTGAAATTCTAGGTAAATCCAATGAAAAATTAATATTAAAATTATGTAAAATATTTTTTGGAAAAATAATTATCAAATGGAAACATTAAAATAATCTTCAAAATAACATTGTAATCATTTTGCATACAACTATTATAAATGCAGAGTAATAAAAATTCTTAATCTTCTCATTTGTCAGTGAGGTATGATACAGGTAACAACCTTCATTTTATGGCTACCCATCTGCCAAATCCTGCTTTTTACACTTCCTTAGTGTTTAACATAATTTTCCATCTTTCTGTTCACTTCTTCATGCTTCCAATATTCCTATTATGTGCAAACATCGTGCAAATTATATGTGAATCCTGAAGGACTGCATGACAAATATTTTGTTGGAGAAGCATAGAGTTCTGTAACTTAGACTAACGTTTCAGGGAGAAGTTCCATAGAAAATAAATAAGTTTAAGACAGAATTTTGTAGGCAGAAGGCCTATAGTATGAGGATGGGGATGGGAATATTATTCCAGAGGCCACAGGTACATAGGAAGTAGTAGATGAATAAGTGCTGCCTTAAAACAATCAGTGAGGTTGAATCAAGCATGTGAGAGAACTCACACGACAGCTATACAGAATGGCAGAATATGGGGGAAAAATGAGGTTTAATTGTCTTACAAACACAAAAAAACTATTAAACACTTTTTTTTTTGCCAGTACTGGGCTTGAGCTCAGGGACTGAGCACTGTCCTTGGACTTTCTCAAGGCTAGAGCTCTACCACTTGAGCCTCAGAACCACTTCTGGCTTTTTTCTACGTATGTGGTACTGAGGAATTGAACCCAGGTCTTCGTGCGTGCTAGGCAAGCACTCAACCACTAGGCCAAACTCCTGGCCCCTCAAATATTTTTAAAAAAGAGATCAAAATAATGAAACCTGTAATTTTAAAAAGAAAAATCTGTCAGTGAGGATCTTGAGAGGAGGGAGATGTGAGAAGGAAGCAAGGCAAAACTGGTCTCAGGGAAATCAATTAAGTCACCGCACTTGAGAAATGATAGCAACTTGAGACAGTTCATTTTAATATATACCTGCGAATAGACACATACAGAATGAACATGTAGCTATAGGTACATATGCACAAGAATGCTTATATGCGTGTAAATATTTGATTTCAAGTACTTCTTTTTTTTTTTTTGCCGGTCCTGGGCGTGAGCTCAGGGCCTGAGCACTGTCCTTGGACTTTCGCAAGGCTAGAGCTCTACCACTTGAGCCTCAGCACCACTTCCGGCTTTTTTCTGTATATGTGGTACCAAGGAATCGAACCCGGGTCTTCATGCATGCTAGGCAAGTACTTTAACCACTAGGCCAAACTCCTGGCCCCCCTCAAGTACTTCTTAAACAAAATGAACGTATATTAAATGATAACTGTCAGAAATGAGACTTTCTTACACAATCTAAAATTATAGGCAAGAAATATATCAAGAACTACTGTCGTTGAAAGCTCTATTTTGGGATGCTGGTTTGGGTTCAGAGTTTAGAGACAAAATGATATTCTTAGTTGTAATCAGGAGACAATTAACTCTATTTTTAACTGTCCTAGGTGTTTGCTGACCTGTCAAAAAGGTGTCATCTGTTTGACTCATTGAAAAGGCAGGACATTTTCTACAAGAATAGGAGACAGTGTAGTGTACTGCATGAAAATCCGCAGTGATGTGGAAAAGGTTTCTCACCATGTCAAGAACTTCATTGTCAGTGCAGAAACATGCATACCATAGATGTACAAGTGTGAGAACTGGCTACATTATCTTCCTTACTCATTCGTTAAGGAAATAATGAACTGAAGTCGGATTGTTAGAATAAAGGAAGGATGCTGGTGAGTTTGCAAAGAAGCAGTATTAAAATAACTGACCCTTGAAGCTAGTACTACTTACACAGAAAGAAATACTGAAGTTTAATGCAGTCCTGAAAAACCATTAGGACTCAATAAAACCTATGGTAAAGAAAAGAAAACTATTACTTATTATCTAGATATTATTGTCTGTGATTACTATATTTGAGCCAATGTGGCCTGCTTTGTATTATGTACCTACAATCAATTTATTAATCATATTAGCTAATTAGAAATGACATTAGGATCAGGGAGGAACATTTTCTAGCATGCCTGATGGAGAGAAGTTGCAGTTTGTTAATAGTGCAATAATTTTAAAAAATAATCAGAAATATCAATGATAGAGCATTCAGACTTACATGTGATACCTGTATGGGAATTTTTAAGTTCATTCTCACATCAGGAAAGACCTTGTCAACTGTAACAATGTACACTTAAATGCTGATATTTGGATGAAATAAAGTATATATTAATGTTAAAAATATAATTTGATTTCACTCATTTGTGTATCTAATTATGTCATCTATTAATATTAGGCCATCTTCTGATTATAAAACCCATTACTTTAGGCCTTTTGACAGCTCTTGAATACGTTGACTTTTTAGTATTACATAGTTTCATCACACCTTCCTGAAAGCAATCTTGCTCCAAATTATGTCAGGATATTTCTTAAATTCTACAATTTTCCTGACCCCACAGCAGAAGCTACTTGAACCTGTCGATCCTTCTCTCATTTAGCCCTTTTCATAGTTTATAGATTTAAAAGATTTCCTATAGATTCATCACATACAGATTTCCCTCATGTGTAGATTTACAATTTGTTTTCATATTCTAGGGTAAATTTTAAACTTACGAATCATGTTAAAAATTGATTTAAGTTAACATAATTGTTTCCAAGAATTTCTATTTCTTGAAAATGGCACAATATCATTCTTTCTAATGTACAAATAAAATTCCATTGTATGTTTTAATTATACCCATATATATATATCATACCCATATATATATACCTACATATATATTAGTATGTATGAATATATATGTAGTATTTTCTTTAGTATGAATATATATGTAGTATTTTCTTTAGTATGAATATATATGTAGTATTTTCTTCATCCATTCATCCATCAAAAGGTGTTTGGAATGATTCTGTACATTGGCTATTGTGAATAGTTCTGCAATAAACATGGTTTTGCTAGTGATTTTACTGTATACTCATGTGTAATCTTTTGGGTACATGCCCAATAGTGGAATTGCTGGATCATAGGGTCATTCTAAGCTTAATTTTTTGAATAAAGTACACATTGATTTCCAGAGTGTTAATTTTACATTCTCTTTAATAGTATATTAGGGTTCTCATTTGGACACATCCTTGTCAGCTTCTGTTAATGAATGTTAAGTGGCATGCACACATACACAAATGCATTAACTGAAATATTGTAGATTCAAATAATGCCATTCTGTAGAAAGCCAAAATCAAAGTTCATGAATATTAAACAGTGGGTAGTAGGCATTCAGGAGTGATGTGGGGTCAAGAGGAAAAAAGAAGATGAGTGAAGAGGGTGTTTGTGTGGGGGGATTGAGACAAGAAGCCTAAGTATACATACATATACATATAGGATTTTTGTCATTTTATATATAGGATATATATATATATATATATATATCTTACAAAATTAAGAGTAAAGGAATGGGTGTCTAGGGAAGAAATGACTGAGTATGTTGAAAGATAACATTGATTAAGATATATTGTATTCATAAACTGCTTTGCTAAATACAACTCCTTTGTCAAATAAAAATAACAATAAACATATTGTATTAACTTTATTGTACAGCTATTTAAGGATAATAATATAATATAATAATAATGACAAAACCAACACTAACTCTCCATCTAACTGGAAATACATCTTTAGGCTGATAGGATTTTTTTTATTTTTTTATTGTAATTAATAGAAGGGTTACATTATATTCGCCAGATAGAAGGTGCATTAATACTCATACATTGATACCGTTTCTCATGTCTTGGTACCCATTTCCCTCCCCCCCACCCCTACCCCTCAACTTGTTTTCCCTCCTTCCCTATCCAATTTCAAATAACCAAATACAAATATATCCAATTTGTCAGATAACAAAGGGAGATAATGTAACAATATGAGAAAATCAAGGGACAGCAAAAGAGATGAGAGGTAACATAGTATACTATGGACAACAATCACTCATTATATAGCTTTTGATTCTATATCCTAGAGGTCCTTTCATTTAGCATCATACTATATGGCCTTATGTATCTAGGTTTTGTTCTATTGCAAATCTCTGCTAGGAGAGCCCAAGGTTTCTACTGATTATGATAAATGAGGGAAACCATTGAGCCTATGTTCCTTTGAGTCTGGCTTAGTTCACTTAATATGGTTTCTTCTAAGTATTTCTATTTCCTAAAAAATGGGGCAATGTCATTCTTTCTGACAGGTGCATAGAATTCCATTGTGTACAAATACCACATTTTGTTGATCCACTCATCAACTGAGGGACATCTAGGTTGGTTCCATACCTTTGCTATGGTAAACAGTGCTACAATTAACATCATTCTGCTAGTGGATTTAGTATGTCCTTGTTTCTGGACAATTGGGTAAATGCCTAGTAGTGGAATTGCTGGGTCATAGGGGAGCTCTATGTTTAGTCTTTTGAGGAACTGAGGAACTGCCATACTGCTTTCCATAGTGGTTGAATGAGTTTGCACTCCCACCAACAGTGTAGTAGGGATCCCTTCTGGCCACATCCCCTCCAGCATCTGTTGTTATTAGTTTTCTTGATCGTGGCCATTCTAACTGGAGTGAGGTGGAATCTAAGAGTTGTTTTGATTTGCATTTCTTTTATGACCAGAGATGTTGAGCATTTCTTCATGTGTCTATAGGCCATTTTTGGAGATTAGTTTTGGAGTGATTCAATATTTTGAGCTGTTGATATATTTTAGATATGAGGCCTTTGTCTGTAGTATGGCTGGTGAAGATCTCCCACTCTGTAGGCTTCCTAATTAATTTACTAGCTATGTCCTTTGCCATACAAAAGCTCTGCAGTTTAATGCAGTCCCACTTATCCAGCCTTTCTCTGATTCTTGGTCCTTATTAAGAAAGTTTCAACCTGTGCCAAAGAGGCCTAGTGTACCTCCTATTCCTTCTTGTAAAGTTTTCAGTGTGTTGGCTTTTATCTCGTGGTCTTTGATCCATTTGGAGTTAATTCTAGTGAAGGGTGCAAAGAAGGATTAACTTTAGTTTTCTCCAGGTGCTTAACCAGTTCTACCAGCACCACTTGATGAAGAGGCTGTCTTTCTTCCATTCCATTTTTTTGGCTTCCTTTTCAAAGATTAGGTGGCCATAGGTCTGTGGTTTAATATCTGGATCTTCAGTTGTATTCCATTGGTTTTCAGGGCTGTTTTTGTGCCAGTACCAAGCTGTTTTGATAATTGTAGCTCTGTAGTAGAGTGTAAAGTTTGGTATTGAAATTCCTCCTGCGCAGTTCTTTCTGCTAAGAAGTGTTTTTGCTATATGGGGTCTTTTATTATTCCATATGAAATTTTTGATTGCCTCTTCTATTTCTTTAAAGAATGTCACTGGGATATTGATCGGTATTGCGTTGAAATTGTAGATAGCCCTTGGCAAGATTGCCATTTTCACGAATTTGATTCTTCCAATCCAGGAGTATGGAAGGTTTTTCCATTTCCTCAGTTCTGCTTTAATTTACTTTTTCAGGGTTTTAAAGTTTTCATCAAAATGTCCTTTACATTGTTAGTTAAGATAATTCCTAGGTACTTTATTTTCTTTGACGCTATTGCAAAAGGAGTTGCTTTCCTGATTGTTGACTCATTCCTCTCACTGTTGGCATAGAAGAAGGCAGTTGATTTTTACGGGTTCATTTTTTTCCCCCAGTCCTGGGCTTGAGCTCAGGGCTTGAGCACTGTCCTTGGACTTTCTCAAGGCTAGAACTCTACCACTTGAGCCTCAGCACCACTTCCGGCTTTTTGGTATGTATGTGGGGCACCGAGGAATCGAACCTGGGTTTTCGTGCATGCTAGGCAAACACTGTACCACTAGGCCAAACCCCGGGCCCTGTGTGTTTCATTTTATACCCTGCTACACTTCCAAAGTTTTGAATCAGTTCAAGGTGACTGGGAGTAGAGTCTATAGGATTCTTTAAATACAGAATCATGTCATCTGCATAGAGGGTAAATTTTACTTCCTCTTTCCCTATTTGGATCCCCTTTATGCTTGTTTCTTGCCTTATTGCTCTGGCTAGGAATTCTAATACTATGTTAAAGAGGAGTGGAAAGAGTGGGCATCTTTTTCTCATTTCTGATTTTAGAGGGAATGGCTTTAGCTTTTCACCATTAAGTATAATACTAGCTGTGGGTTTGTCATACACAACCTTTATTATATTGAGGAATGTTCCATGGATTCCTAGTTTCTCCAGAGCTTTTAACATAAAGCGGTGTTGGATCTTGTCAAATGCCTTTTCCGCGTCTATTGAGACAATCATGTGATTTTTGTCCTTGCTCCTGTTGATGTGTTGAATTATGTTAATTGATTTGCGTATGTTGAACCAGCTTTGCCTCCCTGTGATGAATCCTGTTTGATCATAGTGTATAATTTTTTTGATAAGTTGTTGTAGACGGTTGGCCAGTATTTTGTTGAGAAGTTTTGCATCGATGTTCATCAAAGATATAGGTCTATAGTTCTCTTTCTTTGATGAATCTCTGCCTGGTTTGGGGATGAGGGTTATACTGGCTTCATAGAATGAGTTTGGTAAAGAACCTTCATTTTCAATTTCATTGAAGAGCTTGAGGAGTATTGGCGTGAGCTCCGTGTTGAAGACTTTGTAGAATTCAGCTGTGAATCCATCTGGCCCTGGGTTTTCTTAGGTGGAAGGTCTCTTATTGCCATTTCTATTTCAGTGCTTGAAATAGGCCTGTTTAGTTGGGTTTGTTTTCTCATATTTTCTTGATTTGGATTGACTCATTTTCTGTTCTTTCTCTATAACAGCTAAATTATCTTCAGCCCCGGAAATTCTCTCTTCTGCATTGTCTAACCTGCTATCAAAGCCTTCTACTTTATTCTTCATCTCCCTTGCTTCTATTTGCTCATTTTTGATGTCTTGCATCTCTTGTTTTAAATCGTGTATGGATTTCTTTAACTCCTTGATTTCCATTTGAGTGGTTAGCTCAAGATTATAACTTTTCAGATATAACCAACCTAGACCTTTTTAGTTGGCTGACAATAGATGTTCACATTTTTAGTTTGGTAATATCCTTTTTTCTTTCTTTTTGTGCACTTACATACAAATCTAATACAACCACAGAATACTGATTTATGACCAAAACAGTAAGCCCCTCAATCCAATCTCTATTGTATTTAAGTCCTCTGGACCTAGAGTATAATTGAACACCTAGATACACAGCATTGCACCAAATGTGCATTATAAGAGTTGAAGGATGAACAGAGGACCAGAGATAGAAAAATAATATGAAAGACAACAAGGAAGGTAGGAAAAGAATAATGCAGGAATGTATGGTTATCATGGTAATGACGAAAAGGTATCGTGTAAGGATAACTGACCTAAGGTGCTAGACAGGTAGGATATTTGACTAGAAAGTTTAGATGAACTTAGATAAAAAATAAGAAGAGTAATAAGAAGAATATATAGAGAAAAGAGGGAGGTATATAGGAGATTTCAATGATACAAATTTTAAAAAGAAAAAAGAAACAAAACAACAACAAAATAAAAGAAAACAGAACACACACACACAAAAAGAAAAGAAAAGGTGGGGGAGATTCCTCACTATTGTGAGTTCTTACCCAAGAGATATTAGGGTTGAGAACCAGGAGTTTAAAAAGCAGGTGACTGTATCAATATACATATCATTTTTATTCAGACTGTACCCAGAGCTGTCACTGTGTTTCTAGGAACAACCACAGTGACAGAGGAATGCGGGAGAAGAGGAGTGAAAAAAAAAAGGAGTGAATCATAACATTAGAAAAAAAGGTGTAGGTAAAATCCCAAAGAGAAAATAAGAACACCTAAGAATGCAAATGAAAAGGTGTAGAAGAACAAAAAAAAAAAAAAAAAGGAGGGTATTCTTCGTTTTTTTTGGTTTTTTTTTTGGGAGGGGGGCAGGATAGAAAACTTCTGTCTCCATTAAATTCGGGATCCAAACATTTCACAAAGTCTTTTTCTCTTATGGATTTGGCTTTGCAGTTTTTGTATGAGATTACTTGATTGGTAAAACAAATCTGAAAGATCCTGGGCGGCTTTGTTTACCAGGTCTGTGGCCAGCTCAGGGGAAGGACTTCAGCAGCACTGCGGCCAGATTTCCGGCTAAGGGATCTCTGGGAAATCCTTTGCCAGTTAGAAAGATGGCATTTCCAGCATCACTTCTCAGGCTCCAATTGCTTTGGCCGGGTCTTTGCCAGCAGTCAAGATGGCACTGCTCTCAGCTTGGGGGGTAGGGGCTCCCTCCCAATGCCGTTCCAGGAGCAGAATGGAAACTTCTTGGAGGTACTCACAAATTGCTGGATTCTCCGGTTCCGTGAAGCTGGCAGGTCCATGCACGGCCGGGTGTTGGCTCTGGGCTCGCGCAGGCTCTGTGTGGTTCTGTCTGCAGCCAGTGGGTCTGCGCCTCCGAGAAGCGCTGCTGCTCCATGGCTTCTCTGCAGCTGGCGGGACTCCAGGCTGTCTTCTCACGCAGGTATTCTGCCTTTTCCCTCGCTGTGGCACTAAAGCCACGGTGCTAAAGAACTGTCCTCTAAGCTGCCAGAACTTGAATCTTGGCGGGAGCTCAGTATGTCTTGCACTGAACCGCCGCCATCTTCCGCCGATTTCTCTCATAAAGTGTTTTTAATCCCATCTCCTCTAGCGTTTTGGGGTTTTTCTGGAAGTAAATTTTCTAGTTCATCAGGTGAGCTTCTGTTTATCCTTCAAGGCACATTTCACTTTTAGCTCTTTCAGTTAGTAATAGTGCTTGTTATAATATTACAATTTGTCTTGGACTTCTTAGTAGTCCTACTGCTCATTGAAGAAACTGAGTAAATCTCTTACAGAGGAGCAAAAGGTGATTATTGAGTGAATAACAAAGGAACCTCATGGAAATTATCTGCAGATCCTATGTTAGATATTAATATGCTACCTATTGCAAAACACTTTTTCACTTTGTAATAGATATACCTGTTTTAGTGAAAATATTTCTTGTGCACTTCTTTAATATACTTAGAAAAATGATCATGTTTATATGCCTAAAATCTAAGAACTGATAAACAAATATAATTTTCAAGATACCTATCAGTGGAAAATATTTATATCTGGTCTGAGTGCACTCATTTTTACCTTTTGAGAAAGTTCTTGTATTATTGGGAATAACAAATATTCCAGCTCTTTGTCTTAGCTCAGCATGTAATTTTCCATTGTGAATTTTAAATAATGACACATGAAATTATGGCAATGATTAGATTTTATTGGACATTTGGAGACTGGGATATAAAAATGCTGACATTAAAGTACTTTTGCAAAAATATATAATTAGAGTTTTGTGTGCAGGAACCCTTTAGTAATTACATAACTACCTCCTATCTAAAGAAGCATCAGTATCATTAATATTTTCATTATTTCGGTTATTACCACATGCCCTATGATTTTGGGGCCAGGTTTTTTTATTCCATAGAATAGATGATTAGGCTCATTATTTGATTTCAACATATTTAAGGTTTACCAGAAAGACTGCACTTTGAACTAAAGTAGACCATTTTTTCACAACCTCAAAGTTCCACTTTTGTGAAGAATAATTATGAGAATAGCATTGTCCTAAAAGCAACACTATTTTTGATAATATGACTAATGTACAAAACTTGGTTTGAATATGGGCAGAAGCCACTTTGTTCTCCCTTATGTGAGAAAACCACAGTGATAATAGAAATGTGGTCTATTTATTTTTCCTAAGCTTTTGAACAAAACAGGCTGAGCTAGAGGTAGAGACTGCAGGGTAGAATTTCCTTAGAAGATTCGATGACTAACGAAGTCCACTGATTGGTTGAAACAACATGTACTTATGAGTTGTGACATATGAGTTCATGAATTGTGGATCACTGGCACAAAAGGCAATGGTTAGATTAGTGGAATTTGCGCTTACAACATTTCTAGATATTGGAAGATCACAGGGTTATTAATAGGAGTCATATGTTAGAATGTTAATGCTTTAGCAGGTATGTTGAAAAGTACACTGTGTATCTCAGTGTTCTTTAAAATGTTCCTCACCTAAGAAGATGATCATAAATTGTTCCAAATTTGAGGATTTTTTTTTCTATAAAAATTAAGTTTCCAAGCAATATGTGGCGATTCCTCAAAAGACTAAGCAAACAGAGCTCCCATTTGACCAAGCAATTCCACTCCTTGCCATTTACCCAAATGTCCAGAAACAAGGACATACTAAAGCAACTAGCATGATGTTCACTGCAACATTACTTACCATAGCAAAGATATGGAACCAACTCGGATGCTGCTCAGTAGATGACTGGATCAACAAGATATGGTACTTATACACAATGGAATTCTATGCTGCCTTCAGAAAGAATTACATCACCACATTTGTAAGAAATGGAAAGACTTGGAAAAAAAGTCATATTAAGTGAAGTAAGCCATACCCAAAGGAACATGGGCTCAATGGTTTCCCTCACTTGTAATAATCAGTACACACTTAGACTCTCCTAGTAGAGGATTATAATGGCTCAAAACCTAGGAACATAAAGTCATAGAGGATGAGACTAAATGAAAGGATCTTTAGGATGTGGATACAAGAGCTTTATTTTGTGTGATTGTTGTTCTCAGTATACTATGTTATTTCTCTTCTCTCTTTTTGCCCTTATGGATAATCTCATTGTTACTGTATCTGACTTTGTTACCTGGTATATTGTATATATGTTTGTTTATTTGAAATAAGAAAGGGAAGGAGAGAAAACAAGATGACTGTGAGGGGTTGGGGAGAGGGGAATGGGGACAAAAACATGAGAAGGCATTTCAATGTGTGAGAAGTAATGCACCTTCTACCTGATGAATGTAACTGTAACCCCTCTATACATTATCCTAACAATAAATAAAAATAAAGTTTCCAATTCTATACTGGAGTTTATTTCAATTTGTTAGTAACAATAGTGATGTAATTTCTTGTACCATCTACTAAGTAGACTTTCAATGTGTATGAGATTCTGATTTCTATTCATCTACCCAGTTTCACAGAAGACTATTCTCCATCTTTAACCTCTTCATACTTTCCAACTGAGCTTTGATTTCAGTTCTTTAGTTCTTATTTTTCTCATCCTTGATACATTTTTTTCTCAGATAAATGCCCGGAAGAACTTGTTCTTTTTTTTTTTTTAATTCTGGTTTTATCATTCTACTTAATGGAACTAAATGTCATGCCTTGTTGAAGTGCAGCCCCAAATATAGTTGCAAATAACCCATGAAAGGCACATGTGTTTTACATTCAAGAATTATGAGCAGAACTTTCAAGTGAATGTGACAAAGCTAGTAAGTTTTTGGGGAGGGAAGATGCTGTGAGATTGAAAAGGAAAAATGTCAAATGAAAAGTCTAAATAATGCACCAGTTTAGCCTCCAAGAAAATAAAAGTTAATCATAGCTGTTTCCGTCTTACAGTTCTTTGTTTGCATATTTGGCTTCCAATTTCTCAGGAGCTCCACATGGTAGAATATCCTTTCCCATTTTAAGGAAAGGGGTGGATTGTAATTCATTCATTGAATGGGACTAAATGGATATGAAACTCAAATAGACCTTGGCTAGAATTTAGCTGAGAATTTAAAGTACAAGCAAGGACTTGTAACCTCCACCTAGCACTCAAAGAATAAAAGGATTATCGATGCTTTATAAAGCACGACCTTTTAAAGAAAATTCAAAGTAGAATGTTTTCTATATGTCAATTAGATGAAGTGGAGTGAGTCAAGAATATTCCACCTACAAATTCATTTTATTTTTACTGCTATAGTGTAGGCTAACTTCCTGTGACCTGTGATGTGCAATGGTTTCTAATCTTAAATCTCCACTCAGCTTGTACTCCTATTATCGGCTCCCTTTTTCCTCTTCACACTCTTCTTGCTGCCCTTAGAGCATCATTATATTCTTCATGTTATTTTATCTGGTGGGCCATCAAAGTCATCTAATTCCATTAGTGAGTCTATCAAAAAAGGGTGAGAAGGGCAGCTGTTGTAATTAACAAGTTGCTTTTTCACCACAAAGTAATAATAATAACCACCAAATGATGAAACCACCTTGAAAGAAAGTTTAAATTAACAGCTCTAAACAGTTGAGTCATACAATACTCAGATACAGAAGTAAGGAAAAAATAGTAACAAAGAGATACAAATGTCTTGGACTCTATGTACACCCACTACTTTATAGCAAATTCTACTTAGGAACTGTGGAATAGATTTAAAAGAGAAAAATTTGAAATGCTACATTTCCTAGGTCATTTCATTTGTTATTCTAGACAGCCAGAGCTCCAAAAGATTTTTTTCTATATTTTTTATTGTAATCAATATAGAAGGGTTACATTATATTCACCAAATAGAAGGTGCATTGTGGGACACATCACATCAAGGTAATGGAAACCTATGCTGTAGAAAAGGAGGCCTAACTCGTGGCCCAGTGCTCATTTCCTGGTTTTGGGACCCAACCTGCCTTTCTGCCAGTTGGAAGGTGTGGCTGTGGTTTGTGATGTAAAGTAAGGCTACCTCTGGGATAGGCCCCAACCCTTCCACCCTCTCAGACAGCACCTGATTCCCCTTCTTTACCTACCTCACCCCCTCCACCTTTGTGTTGATAGGCTCCTGCATTATATATTAGCTGAATGTACTTCCTCAAAAAAGGAGTTCCTGCCTTGACAGGTCTACCTGACGTGTCTGATTGTCCTTTGGCGAGGGAGGGCTGGATGAGGGTGGTTAGTTGTCCTTTTCCTTTCTCAGCTTGTCCTGGTAGGGACGAGTTCTCTCTATGTCTCTTGCAGGTCGAGAGGGAATGAGGAGTAAAAACCCCAACAGTGCATTACTTCACAAACATTGATACCCCCTTTCTCATGTCTTTGTTCCCATTTCCCTCACCCCACCTCCGCCCCTCATCTTGTTTTCCCTCCTTCCCTATCTATTTATTTCAAATTACCAAATATGCATATATACAAGGTAAAATACTGTAACAATATGAGGTAACCAAGGGACAGCAAAAGAGTGAGAGAAAACATAGTACATTAAAGACAACAAATCACTCATTATATGGCTTTTGTTTCTCTGTCCTGGAGGTCCTTTCAATTAGAGTCATACTATATGGCCTAAAGAATTTTTGTAACCAATGGTTAACAGAATAGATACCTCTGAATTTTTTAAATATATTTTTCTATTCATCCAACTGGCTTGTGGCTCTGATTTAAGGATTCTTGATCATTTTATAGATTTACCTCTTAGAAAAATAACAGTACCTATATTACAACAACTGATTCATTTATGCATCCACAATTATGCATTGAAGTACCATCTAAGATGCTTGAAAAACTTCGTGAGATTCCCATAAATAACTAAAACATAAAAAGTAAGTAAGCTGGGCATAGTGGCTCATGCCTCTAATCCTAGCTACTCACAAGGCTAAGACCTGAGTATCAAAGTTCAAAGCCTGCCCGGCCACAAAAGGACCTGAGACTTTTATCTCCACTTAACCTCTAGAAAACGGGAACTGTGCCTTGGCTCATGAGTAGGGTGGTAGCCTTGAGTTGAAACACTCAGGGACAGTGCCCAGGCTGAGTTCAAGCCCCATAACCACCCCCCCACACACACAAAAAAAGTAAAAGAGGTGATATCAGATTCTCCTTATTTTGTTATAAAGGAGTCAAGTATGAAAAAAATAACTACATTAATGAAAGTGTATTTGCAAACTGAGGCAAGATCCATTGAAAGGGATAGATTTATGGTAGACCCATTAAAAGGGAAAAATGAGGAAGTTTGAACAGCCCAGAGATTCTCAAGAGGCTCAAGGAAGTATACTGGTTAGTAGAACATCAGGGCCAAAGCCACCAGGAGGATATTTTGGGGTCTCACTAGACCTGGATAAAGAGTGGATGCAGAATCATATTTTCCCTTTGAAAAGTCTATTCTCATAAAAAAATCAGTTGATTATGCAAGTCAATAAATCCCAAAATTGTAATGTCGAGGCTATGTCTGCAAACATTATCATGAACATAATATTTATCTAGTCCAAAACATGACTTGTTGTGTCAGCTTTGAAATGCATTTTTTCAGTATAGTGTATTTCATGTATGTGATTAATTTAAATAATTTAATCAGAATATGTCCTCTCACTGGCCACTGATTGCTCATGGTTGAAATCCTTGGATCAGGGCATGGTCAGTTACTATAATTCTGGGTTTTGTTTATTTTATTTCATTTTATTTTATTTTGGGGGTGATATACAGAGAGGTTACAGTTACATTAATCAGGTTGTGGTACATTACTTTTTGAACATTTTTACCCATGTTTTACTCCCACTTCCTCTACCCTCGTTCCCCTCCCATAGCACTAGAGTGCAGAAATTAGAAAGTTTGGGAAACCATGTGACTTAAGTTTGTGATTAGATAAGGCATTAACTACTTTTTATATGTCCAGAAATAATCTAACAATGATCTAAGCAGCATTTTCTAAGCCATACCACAGTTTGCATTTGCTCAAGGATCCTAGCAGGTAATTTCAGTTTCTCTATATTGCTGTGCTTATAGAAATAAGCAGAATGAAACAGAATACCCTGAAAAATGTCCACAACTTACACTTACTCCTCTGCAATGAACTGTTCCTGGAGACCCAGTCATCAGAGTACCATCAAAGGGATATATTGTACTGAATAACAAATGTGAGGATTTTTTTATTGTGTCACATTGCTTAAGCATCCTTACTAAAACCCATACTGATAAGACAGCTGTGGTTTACTGTTGTTTTATCAAACCTAGCAAGTATTTCACTTGCAATAAAGAAACTGTAAGATGGTGTAGAGCCATCTGCTTCTGAAATTACTTTCATACAGGGGTTTTAATTCACTGTAATTCTCCCCTACGTATGATCTTGGAAATACATTGTGCATTTAAATCTACAAACTAAGACCATCTGATTCCACTCTATTACCTTTTATCAAGTGCAGAAGCATTCTTTTCCCCATGATGCAGACATGATAATAATCCAAAGTTTATTTGATAATGAATCCTATCACAGGGTCAGGTCTGCATGAGCTACTAGAAGGGATTTTATGTGCCTTTCATAAAGCATATGGAGAAGAATGTCATATGATCCAGTTTATAAACATGTATGTTTCAAATGTGAATGTAGTTAACAGCATGTGGGAATTTACAAATAATAGTTCAGATGGGCTGGATATCATAATTGAGACGTAACATGTGTGACCATTTCTTAAACTTTCTCATCTACTTGTTTACAGGTTAACTTATCGATCATATTTTAAATATCTGTGTGTATCTAGAAGCATCTTTAACCCAGTTTCTCAATAAGCATAGGTAATTCGGAGGCAAGGTCGAATATGTCCGAGATAAAGTAAAATTTTTTTATAGTAAGAATTCATTTTAATGTAAAAACCTTTGATTAAAATACAATATTTGGGGGCTGGGAGTTTGGCCTAGTGGTAGAGTGCTTACCTAGCATGCACGAAGGCCCGGGTTTGATTCCTTGGTACCACATACATAGAAAAAAAGTCAGAAGTGGTGTTAAGGCTCAAGTGGTAGAGCTCTAGCCTTGAGAAAGTTCAAGGTCAGTGCTGAGACCCTGAGCTCAAGCCCAGGACTGGCCAAAAAAGAAAAAAATACAATATCCTATACCATCATCAATGTCTACCTTCAATTGAAATTGTAAGGTATTTCCTTGTTCAATCTATGAATAATCTTTTATTATTATGTTTTATTGTAATTAATAGAAGTGTTAGTTATATTCACCAGATAGAAGGTGCATTACTTCACACACATTGATACCTACCTCTTTCATGTTTTTGTCCCCATTTCCCCCTCACCCCGTCCCCTCATCTTGTTTCCCCACTTCCATTTCCTATTTCAATTAAACAAAGGATTGTATATACAATATACCAGATAATAAGGTAAGATACTGTAACAATATATGAATAACCAAGGGATAACAAAAGAGATGAGAAATAATATAGTACATTAAGAACAACAATCACACATTATATGGCTCTTGTTTCCATATCATGGAAGTACTTTCATGTAGCCTTATCCTATATGACCTTATGTATCTAGTTTTTGAGCTATTGCATAATCTTTTTGATGCATATTAAATGTAAAAAAGAAGTTGGAAAATTGAGAGAATTGTGCTGAAAGAGATCCAGGAGAGTTATGATATAAGTGATATAAGGTGCATTGTGTTCCTGTACTGGTTCATCTAATGGAAACCCCTTTGTACAATTTCTTAAGGACAAAGCAAAAGTTGAATAAATAAAATAAATGAAAATTAATAAAAGTAAATGAATTAAAACATGATTTATCATGCAGTTGGTGTCAACTGCTAAATAAGCTTTACTACGGAGTTGAAGCAAATTAATATAATTGATTTTTTCTCAGTAGAAAACAGTGTTCTCTTTGGGTACTATTGTATCATAGAGAGAGTTAAGTTTAGATAATTTGAACAAATGTAATTATCAATTATGGGTACCTTTGAGTCCACGGATATTATTATATTTTAATGATGATTCTTTTTTATACAATTATCTGGAAATGAAGTAGTTATTGTTTCTCTTAGTGAATTGCAAATTATACTCTAACACAATAATGTTGTAATGAAGCAAAAAAAAAAAGACATCAAAAACAACAAACAACCAGGCCCTCATATTATACTTTGCATATTTTGATTAAAAAAACTTAAAAAATAATTCTATGTAGAACAAGGAAACAGCATGATAGAAAGGGACCACAAAAATGTGGGCTTCTTGATATCTCTAGTTAATATTTTTATGAATCTTTTAAGTTTAAGTGATTTTAAAAGCAACAGGTGGCTGTTACGTCTGTCTGCATTTGCGTATAACTATTTTTTTTATTTGCACAATATTATACATTTCAGTCTTTATCACAGTGGGATCAGTAAAGTAACAGACCACAGTGCATTAGCATCATAAAGGAAATGTAATAAATGACTTTACAACTGTAGTAAAAGTTGCATGAGCACCAGCAGCTGTACTAGAGATGTTGCTACAGCAGTGCTTTACGACCTAATGGTACTCAGTGGGCTGATAATATTGTGTGTGTGTGTGTGTGTGTGTTGCCAGCAGTTTTCAAGGCCTAGACGTAACTCAATAAATAATTGAAAGCACTTTTAGACTTTTCCATAAAATGTCTAATAAGAGATCAAACCCTCCTGCTCAGTACCAGGAGAAATTAAATAGTTTTTTATGATGAAATTTTCTCTCTCTCTCTTTTTAAAAACATCACAATGGAAAATAACGACTCCGTTAAAGAATTTGCGATTTTTAAAAATTAGATTGACTGTCCTTAGGCATAAATGATTTTCCTCTATGCCCAGTTTCTTGCATTTGGAATTTGCAAGATGACTAGTAAGAGCAAGGTTTATGAAATACAATATAGAGAGAAGCAGAACCATGGGATACTGTGGACATGAGCCTTGAATACTAAAGAACAAGAGAATTGTTGTGAGTCAATTTTCTAAAACTGACAGAATGTATTTTCCAGTGCTGTAAATGTACAATTCACCACAGGTCCTCCACATCCTGAAAGAAGAAAAAAAGTGAAATCATTTCCCATCTCATTCACAGTCCCTATGAAATGTGAAATGAGTGCTCTCTGCATGGATGAAAAACATTGCAGATAGAGAAATATTTTACAATAAAACAGAATATATTCCCTACAAAGGAATGGTTTTAATATTACCACATATGTATTCCTTAATGTTTAAAGAATGTGTTTTTATCTGTTAGTAATGTCTTTTATCTTGTTTCATTAGTTGGCTGTTCAAAACTAATCAGAGGGAATTAGTACATATACTACATAAGTTGAAGTGGGATAACTAATCAATTACCAAAAATATTCTCTGTCAGTTACTCCATATGCCACATGTTCTCAGTTAATCAGACATGTGTCATTAATAGGTTGTCATCTTAATGATATATGAAAAGACAAAATTATATAAAATAGAGTAATCTTTTCAAGACAAATATAATTCCATCTGTCTCTTGAGAATGATTGAAAAGATAAAGTGTGTGTGTGTGTGTATATGTGTGTGTGTGTGTGTGTGTGTGTGTGTGTGTGTAGGGGGTGTATAGAGTATATTATATATACGTATATCTGCATGGGATGTTTAAAATATTCTTCTCCAAACTTAATGTTATACTTCTGCTTTAGAAACTTTGATGTCAATATAGACATATTTGTTATCTTCTATGGACAATTTTTGATATATTTTTATTGTAATTAATAGAATGGTTACATTATATTCACCAGATAAATCATGCATTACTTCACATATGTTGATACCCTTTCTCGTGTATAGACAATTTTTTATATTATTCATTTGCCAACATTTGTGGTCCTCTGGTAGCTATTAATTTCCAGGTAAAAACGTATCCCATGTCATTTTGCAGTGTATTTCTGCTTTTCACATTTTCCATCAGCTTTTCTTTATCTTTCCGTTTGTGTGGATAATCTCATTGGGCATATAGTTTTTTTGTTGTTGTTGTTGTTTTGTTTTTGTTTTTGTTTTTATTTTTTTATTGTAATTAGTAAAAGGGTTACATGATATTTGCCAGATAGAAGGTGCATTAATTCACATACATTGATACCCTTTCACATGTCTTGGTACCCATTTCCCTCCGCCCCCACACCCCCCCACCCATCTTGGTTTTCCCCCCTTCCCTATCAAATTTCAAATAACCAAATACAAGTAAATTCAATATATCAGATAACAAAGTGAGATACTATGCCAATATGAGATAACCAAGGGACAGCAAAGGAGATGAGAGACAACATAGTACATTGAGGACAACAATCATTCATTATATGGCTTTTGTTTCACTATCCTGGAGGTCCTTTCAATTAGCTTCACATTATATGTCCTTATGTATCAAGATTTTGCTCTATTGCAAATCTCTGCTAGTAGAGCCCAAGGTTTCTACTGATTATGACAAATGAGGGAAACCATTGAGCCTAAGTTCCTTTGAGTCTGGCTTACTTCACTTAGTATGATTTTTTTCTAAGTCTTTCCATTTCCTAACAAATGGGTCGATGTCATTCTTTCTGACAGCAGCATAGAATTCCATTGTGTACAAATACCACAACTTGTTGATCCACTCATCAACTGAGGGACATCTGGGTTGGTTCCATATCTTTGCTATGGTGAATAGTGCTGCAATGAACATTGTTGTGCTAGTGGGTTTAGTATGTCCATGTTTCTGGGTGGTTGGGTAGATACCAAGGAGTGGAATTGCTGGGTCATAGGGGAGTTCTATGTTTAGCCTTTTGAGGCACTGCCACACTGCTTTCCATAGTGGTTGAACGAGTTTGCACTCCCACCAACAGTGTAGTAGTGATCCCTCCTGGCCACATCCCCTCCAGCATCTGTTGTCATTCGTTTTCCTGATCCTGGCCATTCTAGCTGGAGTGAGGTGGAATCTTAGAGTTGTTTTGATTTGCATTTCTTTTATGGCCAGGGATGTTGAGCATTTCTTCATGTGTCTATAGGCCATTTTTGTTTCTTCTTCAGAGAAGACTCTCTTTAAGTCTTTGGCCCATTTTTTAATGGGATGGTTGTTACTTTGGAGGTTAGTTTTGGAGTGATTCAATTTTTTGTGTTGTTGATATATTTTAGATATGAGGCCTTTGTCCGTTGTTTGGTTGGTGAAGATCTTCTCCCACTCTGTAGGCTTCCTGATTAGTTTACTAGCTATGTCCTTTGCCTTACAAAAGCTCTGCAGTTTAATGCAGTCCCACTTATCCAGCCTTTCTCTGATTTGTTGTGATTCTTGGTCTTTATTAAGAAAGTTTCTACCTGTGCCAAGGAGGCCTAGTGTATCTCCTATTCCTTCCTGTAGAGTTTTCAGTGTGTCAGCTTTTACCTCCAGGTCTTTGATCCATTTGGAGTTAATTCTAGTGCAAGGTGACAAAGAAGGATCCAGCTTTAGTTTTCTGCAGGTCCTTAACCAGTTCTGCCAGCACAACTTGTTGAAGAGGCTGTCTTTCTTCCATTCTATTTTTTTGGCTCCCTTGTCAAAGATTAGGTGGCCATAGGTCTGTGGTTTAATATCTGGGTCCTCAGTTCTATTCCATTGGTCTTCAGGCCTGTTTTTGTGCCAGTACCAAGCTGTTTTGAGAATTATAGCTCTGTAATAGAGTCTAAAGTTTGGAATTGACATTCCTCCAGCGCTGTTCTTTCTGCTAAGAAGTGTTTTTGCTATACGGGGTCTTTTATTATTCCATATGAAATTTTGGATTGCCTCTTCTATTTCTTTAAAGAATGACATTGGGATGTTGATGGGTATTGCATTGAATTTGTAGATAGCTCTTGGCAAGATTGTCATTTTCACAATGTTGATTCTTCCAATCCAGGAGCATGGGAGGTTTTTCCATTTCCTTAGTTCTGCTTTAATTTCCTTTTTTAGGGCTTTAAAGTTTTCGTCAAAAATGTCCTTTACATTCTTAGTTAAGCTAATTCCTAGGTACTTTATTTTCTTTGAGGCTATTGTGAAAGGAGTTTCTTTCCTGATTATTGCCTCGTTCCTCTCACTGTTGGCATAAAGGAAGGCAGTTGATTTTTGAGGGTTGATTTTATAGCCTGCTACTCTTCCAAAGCTTTGAATCAGCTCAAGGAGCTTGGGAGTAGAGTCTATAGGATTCTTTAAATACAGAATCATGTCATCTGCAAAGAGGGATAGTTTTATTTCCTCTTTCCCTACTTGGATCCCCTTTATGCTTGCTTCTTGCCTTATTGCACTGGCTAGGAATTCTAGTACTATGTTAAAGAGTAGTGGAGAGAGTGGGCATCCTTGTCTCGTTCCTGATTTTAGAGGGAATGGTTTTAGATTTTTACCATTAAGTGTAATACTAGCAGTAGGTTTCTCATACACAGCCTTTATTACATTGAGGAATGTTCCATGGATTCCTAGTTTCTCCAGAGCTTTTAACATAAAGGGGTGTTGGATCTTGTCAAATGCCTTTTCCGCGTCTATTGAGACAATCATGTGATTTTTGTCCTTGCTCCTGTTGATGTGTTGAATTATTTTAATTGATTTGCGTATGTTGGACCAGCTTTGCCTCCCTGTGATGAATCCAGTTTGATCATAGTGTATAATTTTTTTGATGAGCTGTTGTAGACGGTTGGCCAGTATTTTGTTGAGAAGTTTTGCATCGATGTTCATCAAAGATATAGGTCTATAGTTCTCTTTCTTTGATGAATCTCTGTCTGGTTTGGGGATCAGGGTTATTCTGGCTTCATAGAATGAGTTTGGTAAGGAACCTTCATTTTCAATTTCGTTGAAGAGCTTGAGGAGTATTGGTGTGAGCTCTGCTTTGAAGACCTTATAGAATTCAGCTGTGAATCCATCTGGCCCTGGGCTTTTCTTAGGTGGAAGTTCTCTAATTGCCATTTCTATTTCAGAGCTTGAAATAGGCCTGTTGAGTTGGCTTAGTTCTTCTTGGTTCAGTGCGGGTATGTTAATATTGGCTAGAAATTCATCCATTTCATCTAGATTCTCAAATTTGTTGGCATAAAGGTTTGAGAAGTATTCCCTCATGATATTCTGGATCTTGGTTATTTCTGTCGTGATATTACCATTTTCATCTGCGATTTTGTTTATTTCGATATGCTCTCTTCTTTTTTGGGTAAGATTTGCTAAGGGCTTGTCAATTTTGTTAATTCTTTCAAAGAACCAACTCCTTGTTTTGTTGATTCTTTCTATAGTTTTTTTGGATTCCAAATCATTTAATTCTGCTTTGATTTTAATTATTTGCTTTCTTCTACTGGGATTAGGGTTGGTTTGTTGCTCTTTTTCCAGGAGCTTAAGGTGAGATATTAACTTGTTGGTTTGCAATTTTTCCAACTTGTTGTTGTAGGCACTCAGCGCTATAAATTTTCCTCTGAGTACTGCCTTTGCTGTGTCCCAAAGGAGTTGGTATTTTGTGTGCTCCTTACTGTTAAATTTCATAAACTGTTGGATTTCTGTTCTGATCTCTTCGATGACCCATTGGTGATTCAACAATGTGTTGTTCAGTCTCCATGAGTTACAGGGTTTTCGCTGGTGGAGATGTGTGTTCAGTTCCAGTTTGATGCCTTTGTGGTCTGAGAGTGTGCATGGAATAATTTCTGTGTTTCTGAATCTGTCCAGGTTTGTTTATGGCCTAAGATGTGATCTATTTTGGAAAATGTTCCATGTGCTGCTGAGAAAAACGTATATTGTGTCGTTGCTGGGTGGAATATTCTGCAGATGTCTGTTAGATCTAGTTGGTCTATATAGTTGTTCAGTTCTAAGGTTTCTCTGTTGAGTTTTTGCCTTGTTGATCTGTCCATAGATGAAAGTGGTGTGTTAAAGTCACCGACAATCACTGTATTTCGATCTATGTATGGTTTCAGTGTAAGTAAAGTTTGCTTGATGAAGTTTGGAGCTCCGGGATTGGGTGTGTAAATATTTAGGATCGTTATGTCTTCCTGGGGGAAAGATCCCTTTAGTAGTATGTAGTAACCTTCTTTGTCTTTTCTTACTAATTTTGGTTTGAAGTCTATTTTATCTGATATGAGGATGGCAACTCCAGCCTGTTTATGGGGGCCGTTAGCTTGATAGAGTTTATTCCAACCTCTCACTTTCAAAAGATGCTTGTTTTTTTGTGTAAGATGTGTCTCTTGAAGACAGCAGAACGATGGCTCTTGCTTTTTGATCCAACTAGACAGCCTATGCCGTTTAATTGGAGAGTTGAGTCCATTGATATTGAGAGTTAGGATTGAGAGATATTTATTAGGTCCTACCATTTTTAAAAGCTTTTATTTGGGCCTGTGTCTTGACAGTTCTGTGGTCCTTAGGTGGTATGCTGTTTAGGTGCCATTTCTTTCCCTATATTGCATTTATTTTGGTTTTCTGTGTATAGAACATCTTTCAGAATTCTCTGTAGTGTTGGTTTTGTTCCGACATATTGTTGTAGCTTTTCCCTGGAATGGAATGTTTTTATTGTTCCCTCAGTTATGAATGAGAGCTTAGCTGGGTACAGTATTCTTGGTTGGTAGTTATTTGACTTAAGGGCATGACATATATGCTTCCAGTCACTTCTTGCTTGCATGGTCTCTGCTGAGTAATCTGGGGTGATTCTGATTGGTTTTCCTTTATAGGTTACTGAACCCTTTTCCCTGGGTGCCTTTAGGATTCTTTTTTTGGTTTCTACTGATCCAGTTCGGATTACGATGTGGCGGTGAGATGTTCTTTTCTGGTCAGGTCTGTTTGGGGTTCTAAAAGCTTCTTGTATCTGGATGGGCCTGCCCTTCTGGATATTTGGGAAATTCTCTGAGATGATTCCCTGAAGTATATTTCCAATACCATTGACCTCTTTCTCCAGACCCTCCTCAATACCAATTAGCCTTAAATTAGGCTTCCTAATTGTATCTTGGACCTCCTGAAGCACTCTCTCATTTTTCCTAGCTTTGGATTGACTCATTTTCTGTTCTTTCTCTATAATAACTGAATTATCTTCAGCCCCGGAAATTCTCTCCTCTGCATTGTCTAACCTGCTATCAAAGCTATCTACTTTATTTTTCATCTCCCTTGCTACTAATTGCTCATTTTTGATGCCTTGCATCTCTTCTTTTAGATCATGTATGGATTTCTTTAGCTCCTTGATTTCCATTTGAGTGGTTAGCTCAGTAGCTTTATTTTCTTTGAACATTTGCTGGAGTTCGGTCACCTTTTTATTTGTGGATTCTATGAATTCATCCATCTTTCTTTGAACAGCCTTTATTATGGCCTCCTTTATGGCTTCTTCTTTTTTACTTATCACCTTGTTTATGGTTTCCTCTTGTTCAGCTATGGCTTCCTCCCTTATCTCTTTCTTTATATTTTCACATTTTTCATTAATGATGTTTATCAATTGCATTTGTACAGCACTTGGAAGACTCTCCTCTAGGTTTGCCAGTGACTGTTCCATTGGCTGTTTACATTGGGTGGGGGAGGTGGGAGATGTTGTTTCTTGATTTGACATTTTTCTTGAGTTTCTTGTTCTGCCCATTTGAAAATGGGAGCTAGATTAATACTAAACACGATTATAGTTTTTCAGATATAACCAACCTAGACCTCTGTAGCTGGCAGACTCTAGAGGTTCACAAGTTTTGATTGGTGTTATCACTGTTTCTTTTTGTGCAGTTATGGACTAGTCTAATTATTCACTGATAAGTGATTTATATCCAAAACAATAAGCCTCTCAATCCAATCTCTATTGTCTTTAAGTCCCTCTGAGCCTAGAGAATGATTAAACACCTAGATATACAATGTTGCTCAACAGCCATCAAGTGTAGATCCATGCAGTATAAGGGTTGAAAGAGGAGCAGAGGTCCAGAGATAGAAAAATAGAATGAGAGAGGTCAGGGGGTAAGTAGGTAGAGTATTTGAGTACAAAGTTTGGAAAGTATTAGAATAATACTTATGTGTTGCTGCGCGACTAGCTCCTAGCCCAACCAGTGGCCTCACAGTGGACCATGGGAGGGATCTGCGAGCTTCCCTCTGAGCCTGGTTGGTGGACGTTTTCCTGTGCTGCTTCCAGGGTCGTCCCCAAGCCAAGGGTGTGGGGATTGAGAGTTTCAGGAGCTCTCAGCAGGACCAGCAGGAGGCCCCTCTGTTCCCAGGGGCGGGGCCCAGCTGGGGACATGGGCTCCAAGGGCGGAGCCCCGCCTTTTTGGTTCTCAGAAGGGGAGCTTGGCTGCTGGTCTGCCCTTCAGATCCCTGCTGTGTTTCCACTGCTTTGTCAGAGTCTGTGGGGGGGGCCCTCGGTGGTGTCTTGCTCAGGATTCCCAGCTGGAGGATGCCCCGCTCCAGAATTGAGGGGGGGCAGATGCTGGCTCCTATTTACCCGCACCCCCTACCCACTTTTGTAAGACAGGGCCCCAAAGCCCTCACTCTCCAGATCCAGTGGCCTGGGTGAGGAGCCTGGTTTGCGGGTGGGAGCTGAGACAGCTCCGCCTCCCCTGGTGGGGTGCTGAGTCTTAAGGTCTTCCTGCTTGTCAGTCTCCAGTTAGAGGGCTGGGGGTTGAGCCCATTGGGCAGGTGGGAGTTGGGGCAGCTCCACCTCCCTTGGTGGGGTGCTGGGTCTTATGGGTAGCCCGCCTGTCAATCTCCAGTCAATGGCCTGAGGGAGGGGGCTCTTGAGGGGAGGGGCAGGATTCTAAATTCCTTGCCCCCTGCTCCTGCCAGTCTTTCTAGGGCGGGGTGTTAGGGTCTGAGTTAAGTTCTATTGCTTGGCACCCGCTCCGCTTTCCCGATGTGTTTGGGGATGCGCTGTGTTACTCACGCCTCTGCGTCTGTCTGCGGGTGCTCCACGGTGGTGGGGAGTCTTTCACTCCCTTTGGGTCTCCGCCTGTGTTCTGCGTCTGGGTCCCGCTGCTTGCTGTTCTGGTTCCGCGTCTGGGTTCCGCTGCTTCCGCCGTTCGCTGGCCCGGTTCTGTGCTGGTTTCTGCAGCCGTTGGGCTCCCAGCCTGCCACCGCTTTTCGTGGGTTAGAGCCAGTGCCCACCCCCGCTTTCCCCGCGTGGAGCCGGCGCCGGCTCAAGCCACTGTTCGCAGCTTGGTTCTGCGCAGCTTTCCGCGGCTTTGGGCGAGAGGTGGGGGAGGGGTCCTCGCGTTCCGAATTCTTTGAGAAAGTTGGATGTGAGCTTTATCTGGATTTCTTTTCCGGTTTGAGTCCTTCTCAGTTGCTTTTTGAGTTTGTTGTTGTGGATTTCTTTAGGTAGTTGGCTCGTGGGACTCCCTGGTTCTCTCTTTTTGTCAGAGAAAGCTAGGCAGCGTCCCTATTGTCTGGGCGCCATCTTCCTTCTCTCATTGGCCATATAGTTTTATCCTGAGGGGATTTTTTCTTCTTTGTTTTTTGATGATTTTCATTTTACTGGTGTTTCCACTTGTCATATTAATTATTTAAATCTATTCTGTTTGGGCATAATGCTTGTTGTATAGAAACCACCATTAACTTACCTGTATGATTTTCATTGCTTATCTAGTCCTTTCTTATGTTGTTGTTCAGTTTTGATTCTTTTTTTTTTTTTTTTTTTTTGCCAGTCCTGGGTTTGAGCTCAGGATCTGTGCACTGTAGCTTTCTCAAGGCTAGAGCTCTACCACTTGAGCCTCAGCACCACTTCTGGCTGTTTGTCTATATGTGTGGTACCTAGGAATTGAACCCGTGTCTTCTTGCATGCTAGGCAAGCACTCTTCTATTAGGCCAAACTTCCGGCCCCCAGTTCTGATTCTTGAAGTAAGGTCCTAGGTGCTATCCTGGAGCTTCTCTGCTCAAACCTAGTGCTCTACCACTTTGAGACCAAGTTCTATTCCAGGTTTTCTATTTCTGTCTATTGGAGCTAAAACTCTCAAGGACTTTCCTGCTTGGGCAGGTTTTGAACCATCATCCTCAGTTCTTAGACTACTGAGTAGCTAGAAATATAGGTGTAAGCCACCAGTATCAGGTTTGTTTATTTTTTTTCAACAATACAACAGAGTTTCCCAGTGTACATCTATGTTATTTTTTCCATGGATATTTATGCTTCTGCGAGGAAACTACTTGATAATTTCTTCAGATGGATAGATGTTTAACATTTATTCCAAAATAGTATATTTTGTTCAAAAATGTATTCTGTAAACAGAAATAGCACTTTGTTTTCAAGAACTACAAACACACGAATGTCAGATGTTAGATGACAATTTCCCACAGGTTGCAAATATTGTTTTCATTATTTTAAAACTCTTGTTATTCTCAGTAATTAAATTAGAATAAATTTTATTGATTTGTTTCCAAGTTAATTTAACTTTTTCTTATTGTATATCCAATTCGTTTATGTCAGTCCGATTGAATTTAATTAATCCAGTGTAGATTTCATTCCTAGAAAATTGTTCCTGTTTTGGTTTAATTTGTCATCATTTTCAACTTCCAATTAATTTATGATTCTACAGAATGATTATCAATGGTTGATTAAACCAGAGACCCTTCCTTCCTTCCTTCCTTCCTTCCTTCCTTCCTTCCTTCCTTCCTTCCTCTTCCTTCCTTCCTTCCTTCCTTCCTTCCTTCCTTCCTTCCTTCCCTCCTTCTTTCCTCCCCCCTTCACTCCCTCCCTTCCTTCCTCCTTCTTTCTTGCCTGCCTGCCTGCCTGCCTTCCACTCTCCCTCTGTCCCTCTCTCCTTCCTTCTGTCCTCCTTCTCTTTCTTCCTTTCTTTATGCTTTCATTATAAAGATGGTGTACAGGGGGTTTACATTAGCATAAGACAGGTATTGAGTACATTTATTATTTTTTTTAAACTTATTGTAAAGGGACATACAGAGGGATTTCAATTACAAGAATCAGGTAATTAGTAAACTTCCCTTCCTCATTCTCTCCCAGGTTTTTTTCTCTCAATTCCCCCCCCCCCCCGGCAAAGTTGTATTGTTAATTTTCAGCACAGTTTCTAGTGAGTATCAATGCTGAATTCACTCACTCTTTGACCCTCCATTTCTGTCCTTCATTTCCATTCGGACATAAATCTCACTTTTCGTATTTTTTATTTTTTCTGAAAATTATTTTGAAGACTTTAAAAGTTATTTTTGCCAATTTAAAGGATTTAATAATCTATAATTCTTTTTCTATGGCTGATTTTCCCTAATTGTGACACACTTTATCCATAAAGGCTATAATTTTCTTTAAAAGTCTTCTATTCCAGATGATACAAAAAAAAAAAACAGTAGAATGTAAGTTTATAGGGCTGTATCATGTTATTTCACAAGATAATATACATTGTTTCAGTCTATGGCCTGGTAACTTCTGATTTTATTTAAATTTTTCTTTAAATTGAATTTACCTGTGATTAGCCTCGCGTCTAGTTTCCCAAGCTCCATATCTAAAAAAACTGGAGCAAGTTGGCTACTCATTCACCAATTTTTGATTCAGTTTTAAATGACAGAATCTCTAGATTCTATGATAGTATTTATTTGTACCTAAAGTGATTTCTCCTGCTATTTTCTTAGTTTTAGTTTAGGTTTTTTTAATTTAATGTACTGTGTGAATCTATTTCTTCTTACTTCATTTTTCCCCTCATTGGTTTTATCCCCTATTGTCACTGTTTTTTATTTTGGTACTCTGCTCATTGTATATATGTTTACCTGATTCTGGAAAAGGAAGAGGAATAACAAAAGGACAAGACAAAGGACAAAGGGTGAGCCAGTACAACAGGGAGAATCACAAGACACTACGTTGGAAATTAACTTTATACCTTGGAAATAGGTGAGTCAAGTGGGAGGGAAATTGAGAGAAAATGAGGGAGCGGATAACATTTTTTACAAGAAACGTACTCATTACCTTACTTATGTAACTCATTTCTCTGTATATCACCCTTATAATAAAATACAATAATAAAATGTTTTTTAAAAAATGAACACTTACTACACTGGTGGTGGTAATATAAAGTTGTTCAGCACTTGGTATAACCCTATGGAGGTTCCTCAAAAGACTCAATGTAAACTCCTCTATGATCAAGCAATCTAACCCCTGGACATTTACCCAAATGACCACAATCAGGCCGCATCAAATCCACCACCACAACCATGTTCATTACATTTAATTCTTGACTTCATTCTCCTTCTCTTCATTGTCTACCACTTTCTTTTGGCCCCTTCCCAGGCCTTTCATGTACCCACTTCCTATTGTTTATGTTGTTGAAGTTTGACTTTGTATCTCTAAGAGTTACATTATATGAGTCTGAATCTTTGAATCTGATATATTTCAGTGAATACATTTATGTATATTTGCATACCACTCCATGTATGTACTTTTAATTAAGGTGAAATCTGTCTTCTACATACAAAGGAAAATGTGCCTCCTTAGTCTCTTGTGGCCTGACTTCCCCCATTTAACATAATTTTTTCTAGGTCTTTATGTGTTTTATGATCATTTGATGCCTGGGTTTTGAACTTACATTTTTGAATTATTCATCAAGAAACTCTTGCGGGACGCGGTGGCTTATTCCTGTAATCCTAGCTATGCAGGAGGTTGAGATCTGAGGATGAAGGTACAAAACCAGCCTGGGTACAAAAGGACCTGAGACTCTTATTTCCAATTAACCTCTAGAAAACGGGAAGTGGGGCTTGCCCAAGACTAGATTGGTAGCCTTGAGTTGAAGAAGTCAGTGACAGTTCCCAGGCTGTGATCAAGGCCCATGACACACACACACACACACACACACACACACACACAGAGCAAAAAAACAAAAGAAATTCTTAAACCAGCTTTTCTTTCTTGGATCTTAACCTATGGCAAAGACAGGCTCTTTGATTAATTCTGGCATAATTCCATATCAATTTGTCTGCTCTTTCATTTCATAAAAGATGTATTGAAATGATATTTTTAGAATGTGTGATTTGAAGAGATATGCCTGGAGAAAGAAGATGGAGAGAAGAGTGAACAAATTTGGAATACTCTGGAATTTAAAGTATAGAAGGTCAGCAAATCACACCAAAAGAGACTCTCTGGCTCTGTCATTGTCTCTGTATCTCTCAAAGCTTTTCACACTGAAATTTTGACATATGGAGCTTAGAAGCAAAACAAACTAAACAATAACAGACATCAGAAAATAACTTCAGGGAAAGTAGCACTATTAGGGAAATACCTGAGCAAGATGATGAGCAACCTAGAAACAAAGCTTCTGTAATGGAGACCATCATTGGTCCAAAACCCAGGGAAGGATGTTCAGAGATGTGGAAAGAAACAAAACAAAACAAAACAAAATAGTACCAAGGGACAGAAATAGGAACAAGAGTGGAGGCTTGGCATGTATTTTTGGAATGGCAAAATCTGAAGGTGATTGAAGGGGCTATAAATTGTAGTATGTCTTCAAGAATTTTTAGGTGTAAGTGAGAATATTAGCTATAATTGCAGTTTTTTATTCTTAATTTCTAGAGAAAATTAGGTGATTTGATGTTTAAGAAAGATTGTCTTTTAGAAGATCATGTGGCTTTATAAAATATTGGTGCTAGAGGGGTAATAAATTTAGTTAAGTTTCTCAAATTAGTGCAATAATGACACTAATATCTGCTTATATTTTCTCCAAACTTACACTGGCAAATTGATCTCTTTCATGTATGACTCAATGACTCATCTTGGATAATTATATATGATAACTACATTTTTGTAGTTATCTTTGCCATTTTGTATTTCATGTCCTGACCTTCCTTTTTTATTTGAGTTTTCTTTTTTCATTTTTGGGATAATGTACAGAGGAGTTACAGTTACGTCCTTCAAGCAGTAGTTTCATTACTTCTCACACACTGATAACCCCTCTCATGTTTTCTTTCCCCATTTCCTTCCATCCACCCCATGACCTTCCTTTAACTTCCATGTTTCTCATATTTCATTGATGTTTAGGCTCATTAGTAGTTAGTTCATTTAATCAATATTTAATTTTTACAAAGAGTAAAATACATATAAGAGTTTCTTTACACATTATTTAGGACAAATTCTAAGACCCTTCAGTTCTTGGAAATAATTTTTCAGCATTATTTACAAAAAACCTTGTACATATATGAAATGTACTAGATTTACTTCTTCATATAATTTTCTGTTAGCATAACTCATCACTTAATCAAAAGTGCTGAACATGAGTACAAATAATCTTTTACAATGTGTGACTCATTCAGAATTTTGCTAGTTTGATAATAGAAGATAGAGACAGGTGAAAAGCTTTCTAGTATATTAATGGTCCAAACCATATTGAATGACAATACAGAAATACCAAACATGAAGGTAAGTGTATTGAATTTGTTCATCAAAATAAGAACCAGGCTAATGTTGTAGGGTAAATACACTTCTGAGTGTCAAGAACAAAACAGGGCTTCAAGAAAAGAGTGAAGCAGCCATTGGAACAATTACCTGGTAAAGTAATCAAAAAATCAATTCATAAGTCCTATAATTATTCTTTTTATGTGGTTTTTCAAAAAAACTTGTTTCCAAAACTAACTTCATACAGTGACAGTCATGATTGCAAATAGTCCCTTATGAATAACCTTCATTGACAGTCTCCCCAAAGAAAATACAGTTTGGAGACTATTCTCTTTCAAAAACAAACAAACAAAAAATCTTGTATTTCTCATTTTAATAAGCAAAACAAATAATCAGACTCTATGTAATGTTTTCTTTCAAGTTAAATTGTTAAAGCTGTATGCATAGCTTTTGAGCTATTCTGATTCTCTGCTAGGAGAATTATTACAAATGAGAGAAGCCATATAGCCCATGCTCCTTTAGGACTGGTTTACTTCACTTAATATGATTTTTTCCAAGTCTGTCCATTTCCTTACACATGAGGCAATGCCATTCTTTTTGGCAGCAGCATAGAAGTCCATTGTGTATAAGTACCACATCTTCCATCTTCTTGATCCAATCATCTACCGAGGGGTGTCTGGGTTGATTCCATATCTTAGCTATGATAAAAATGCTGCAATGAACATCCTTGTGCTAGAGGATTTAGTATGCCCTTGTTTCAGGACATTTGGGTGAATGCCAAGGAGTGTAATTGCTGTATCATAGGGGAGCTCTATGTTTAGTCTTTTCAGAAATCGCCATACTGCTTTCCAGAGTGGTTGAAGGAGTTTACAATCCCACCAACAGTGTAGGAGTGATCCTTCCTCCTGGCTACAAACCTGCCAGCATCTGTTATTAGATTTCTTGATAATAGCCATTCTAACAAAAGTGAAGTGGAATCTCAAAGTTGTTTTGATTTGCATTTCTTTTATGACCAGAGATTTCAAGCATTTCTTTGTGTGTTTATAGGCCATTCTTATTTCCTCTTTAAAGAAGTCTCTCTTTAAGACTTTAGTCCACCTTTTTTTTTTGCCAGTCCTGGGCTTGAGCTCAGGGCCTGAGCACTGTCCTTGTACTTTCTCAAGGCTAGAGCTCTACCACTTGAGCCTCAGCACCACTTCTGGCTTTTTTGTATGTATGTGATACCAAGGAACTGAACCTGGGTCTTTGTGTATGCTAGGCAAGCACTTTAACCACTAGGCAAAACTCCCAGCCCCCTTCCTGCTTTTTTCTATGTATGTGATATTGAGGAATTGAACCCCAGTCTTCGTGCATGCTAGGCAAGCACTCTACCACTAGACCAAACTCCCAGCTCTAGTCCATCTTTTAATGGAATGGTTGTTTCTTGGAATATTTGTTTTGGAGAAATTCAATTTTTTGAGCTGTAGGTGTATCTTAGATATGAGGCATTTGTCTGTTGTATGGTTAGTGAAGATCTTCTTCCATTCTGTGGGCTTTCTATTTAACTTGATAGCTATGTCCTTTGCCATACAGAAGCTCTGCAGTTTAATGCAGTCCCATTTGTCCAAACTTCCTTTAATTTGTTGTGTTTCTAGGTCTTCATTAAGAAAGTTTCGACCTGTACCAAAGAGACCTCGTGTATCTCCTATTACTTCCTGCAAAGTTTTGAGGGTATCTGCTTTTACCTCAAGGGAAAGGCAGTATTTTTAAAAAAGAATTTGTGCGCTTGGTATGATTTTCAGGCACTTTTTATGAGTGTCATTAAAGAGTTCACCTCAAAAATTTATGCAGGTTATTATAAAGACAGATTCTCTAGTTTTCTAGTAAGAAAATAGGACTTATTAGATGTAAAGTGGGTTATAAGAATGTATATTTAAGCCGGGCACAGTGCTTTATGCCTATAATCTTAGCTACTCAAGCAGCTGAGATCTGAGGATTGTGGTTCAAAGCTAACCCGAGCACTAGAAATTGCAAGACTCTTATCTCCAATTAATCCCTACAAAAAAGGGATGTTGGGCTGTGGCTCAAGGGTAAGGTAGTAGCCCTGAGCTGAAGAGCTCAGGGACAGTGCCCAGGCCCAGAGTTCAAGCCCATGATCTCTCCCCACAAAAAGAATGTATTCAATCAATACTCTGCAGTAATTTGATATGCATGTACGAGCTGTAATTTTTTGACAAATATTACCTTTTTCTTTTTTTTTGTGAGTCTTGGGGCTTGAACTCGACCTGGGTTCTCAGTCATAAAATCATGTGAATAAACCACTGGTATCTCACAAGTTACTGCCAACTTGGGATATTTCATAGGTTAGCTGTATTAAGTGTGCTTTGATTAATGCAGCATTCCATGTGCTGCATTTTAATCATGTCTAACACTATATATAGGCAAAAATTTCTATGTGTTTTTTTATTTACTAAAGATAAGAATTTAAACCCAATTAACATTAAGGCAATTCATATTCTTTTGGGTAGAATACTTTGTGTTTCGTGGGTGAGACATTCATACCAAAGAGAAATGCAACAGTGCTTTTACTTAGCCATTGGTTAAATAAGACTTGAAGGTAAAATCAGTGCAGCTGGACACACCTGTAATCTAAGCTACTTGGGAAGATAAGCGTTCACATCCTAACCTACTTGGGATAAAAGTTCTAACCTACTTGGGAAAATAAGAGGTCAAACTCCCACAATGCAACACTTCTATCTCAAAAACATAAAGATCTCAACTGTCCTAGTGCTTACCTGGAATGTGCAAGGCCATTGATGCAATCTTAAGTATAAAATAATAAATAAAATAAATAAAATAGCTGGAGATAATTTTCTGAAGAACCCTAGCTGTAGTACAAGGTTTGTGAATTGTGTGAAGTCTGTCTGTGTGTGTGTGTGTGTGTGTGTGTGTGTGTGTGTGTGTGTGTTTTGGGGATGGCACTCAGTGCTTGGTGCATGCCGGGCAGCCATTATATCAACGGGATTCATCTCCCAACCCAAGAACATTGATTTTGATATAAGGGTCTCAATGTGACAAAAAAAAACGCTTTTTTCAGAAATGATAATGGTTCAAATGATAATATCAGGACTTTCCTTTAATAGTTAAGAGTTATTAATATGTAGATAATTTTCAAGTATAGCATCCAGGGATCTGTCAAGCCCCCATTTCTTTTCTCAATCTCTTCTGAAAGCTCAGCATCTCATGCTTCTCATCTCTTCCTTTGGTACTTGCCTGTGGAAATTTGTAGTTCAACAATGACATTGATCAAGATATATTGTAGTCATAAACAGACATGCTGAATAGAATCCCTTTATACAATTACTTAAAGATAATAAAATTTATAAATATACCAGTCTCGTTCATCCATTATCTTTAATATCTGTAACCTGGTGCCTGTGGAGGATACTGATTTCTTATAGCCCTGTATCTCCAAATACTGTGTATCTCAGGATTTAGAGATGAGTTTTTCCATGAGTTCTACCTCTAGTTTCCAATTCAAGGTGCTCAATTTCCTCATTCTATTCTTGAAATCTTTTCCTCTGTGACTTATTAACACTTGTGAATAATTTTGGATATCTAGTCTAGATAAGTTTTATAACCTAACTTCTGTGAGGTGGTGACTGCCAGTGTCAGTAACATCTACAATGAGCCTTTATTCTTGTGAGGTATTTTTGTGCATTTACTGGGCCTTGATTGCAAGGCAATGTACTACCATCTGTTTTTTTGCTTAAGGCTTGTGTTGTATCATTAGAGCCACAGTTCCATTTCTTTTCTTTGATACTTGTTTTTTTTTTTTCTTTTCAGAATTAGCTAAAGCTATTTATTTTTCCTTCCTGAAATTTACCCCTCTGGGCTTATTAATCAGGGTTGTTTCTTACTGTTACAAGTGAACCTTATATGGGATTGATTAAAATTTAAAAACAAAACAAGCAAAAACAAAACAAAAACCTCATTCAAGGCCCAAGTGAACTCATTTCTTAAAGTTCAGTTTTATCCATGGCCTAATGATTTTAAATCCATTGGTATTTGTTTTAAGTAGAAGATTTAACCTTGCATTTTATTATGTTCCAGATTTTCAAGAAGTCCCTATTCAATATTACATATGGAGAACTTTTGGAATCAAGGGATTGCATGTTAACCCTGGAAATTGGTGAAACTACATTTAGATATTAACAAGAATCAGCCCTTTAAAGGAAAAACAAGCTGACCTCTTCTATACCAACCCAATTTGCCCTCAGTTGACACTCTTAATTCCTTCTCACAATTTTTAGATACATGCCAAAAAGAAACTGCTTTGTCCAGTTAAAGAATCAAAAGGTAGTAAATACAAAATATAATTTTCCAATGAGAAAGAATAACTCCATGCAGCATAATACTTCCATTTAGTAGACAAGTATCACCTATTATTTCTTAGTCTTTTCTTCATCTAGCCGCACTACAGTCCTCAAAAATACCCATCCTAGGCCAAGTGCGGTGATTCATGCCTGTAATCCTAGCTATTTAGGAAGCTGAGATCTGAGGATCTGGGTTCAAGTCTGGGTACTAAGGACCAGAGACTCTTATCTACAATTAACCACTAGAAAACCGGAAATTGGGCTGTGGCACCAGGGATAGGGTGGTAGTGCTGAGCTGAAAAGTTCAGGGACAGCGCCCAGATCCAGAGTTTAAGCCCCATGACCCACATATATATATATATATATATATAAATATATGTATGTATGTATAAATATCCTATATTCTCTCTCTTTTTACTTACTCTTTTTTTTTTGCCAGTCCTGGGGCTTGAACTCAAGGCCAGGGCTTGTCCTTAAGCTTTTCAAGGCTTATGCTCTACTGCTTGATTCACAGCACCACTTCTTGTTGTTTTTTTTTTTTTTCTGTGTGTGTGGTGCTGAGTAATGAAACCCAGGTTTTTGTGCATACTAGGCAACCACTCTACCACTAGGCCATAGTCCCGTCCCCCTTCTACATTCTATGCCACTTTTAAAGAATAAATTTGAGTTTATGTACTCTAATTCTAAATGACTCTAAATAATTTTATTTTGTAGAGGACTGCTGCTCCTCTACTCAGCTTTATAATGGAGACGCATAACATCAACACCCTCATTTAAATGAGAGCACACAATCAATATGGTTGGCCTTTTTAATTTCCAAGTGCTCAAATTATATTCCCTTCTTGCCACAGAAAATATTAATTAAGTCAATTACCAACAGATATTTGGCTGTATGCTAAGTTGAAACTTATCTAATAGTAGCTTACTTATTGCCCTTGTGAATACAGCTTTATAATGTACCACCAGGGAGTAAACTCAACTTCATGATAATTTGGATTATTAGATATTTAAAAACAAAACCTCAGCTAGAATTGCACTTTTAATACAAACAACATTCTATTATACTGTCAGCTCCCTAAGGAGAGGTCCTCTTTCTTTACCCGAAGTTCTTTTTTTTTTTTAAGCCACTGAGTTCACAAAAAGAATTTCAGACAATAATGCTAATATCACAAAGTACAGGTATGTTAATATATGCATATAAATGTAAATATATATAATTATAGACATCCAAAAGTGAGAGGAGAGGCGTATAGTTTGGCAAAGAAAAGCAAAGCTCTATGATTTTCTGAGTGAATGTTATTACATAGTTTCCTTTCATTCTTAGTCTAACTGTAGTTTAGAGTGATTTCTTCAGCAAGACAGGTTCATGAAGATATTTATCAGTGAAATAAAAGTCTACTCAAATTAGAAGTTAAGTACAATATTAATATCTTCATATTGCAACTGTACAGTTAAGTGTCAGATCTAGTGGTAGAGACAACAAAGCATCATCAGAAACGTATCTATTATCTTATTATTTTTACAATCATTTACACAAGCATATAGATAAAATATATAAAAAGAACTTATATAAAAAAGCAATTCGCATATTCCTAGTTTTAATTCTATATGAAAATGCATCTTTGTCAAATAACAGCTAATAAACCGGATACTAAGTTAAAAATCCTTAATCTGAAAGATTCTTTTAAATATTGGCATCTATTCCTAACATCTCATTTATGCTTATACACATACTTGTTAAGAATTTTATCCTTTGGTTCTTCTATAAGAATATAAAATCAAAGTAAATCAATTAGGAATTATATTAAAAATAATTTATAGCCATTCTTTTAAGTCAAGCTATACATTTTTTGCCAGCCCTGGGCCTTGAACTCAGGGTCTGAACACTGTTGTTGAGCTTTCTCAAGGCTAGAGCTCTACCACTTGAGCCACAGTACCACTTTTGGCTTTTTTCTATGTATGTGGTACTGAGGAATCGAACCTTGGTCATCGTGCATGCTAGGCAAGCAATTTACCACTAGGCCAAACTTACAGCCCGTCAAGCTATACTTTTGAGTCTGCTTAAAATTTTTTCAATGAATCTTCACATTCATTCTGCAGGGTAAAGAGAGAACATTGCATTTGCCATTGACATTGAAGGGAAAAGAAACATGGAGCTATTGGGATGACGGCTATTCAAGGTTGTACAGATGGCGTGTTACAAATAACTTAGATCTGGGCTTACAAAAGAACGTATTCTTTTTATTAACCACAGCTGCCAGTTTCTTATCTACATCTGGGAGGATAATTGGAAATAATTGGATTTTACAAGTACACACACACACACACACACACACACACACACACACACACACACACACACTGAGTTCTATTTCTTCATGTCCCTCCACTGTTAAAGCCAAACAGCACTTATCCATCCTGGGGATTTTACTTGAATAATTATTTTAACAGACAATAAACCTAAATAGGCTGAGAGTAAGCATTGTTTGTTGACATGTACTCGTGCCAGAGGCAGGAGTTTGGCAGGTGCACCTAAGTCTTATAAGACCAATTAGTGGTCGTATATTTATTTTGACCACTACTGTACCTATGGCCAGTATAAGTTGTAAGTGGATAATGATAATGAGATTATGATTGATAGCTGCACATTGTAATTTTGTATAAGTTATAAAATATTTATAATCCACAGATTATGGTGATTTGCAACAAGAGCCACTTAGATGGACCATAGACACTTTGTCCAAGGGATTTTAATGACTTGAACTTCATTCAATGAAATATTTCAAAATAGTTTAAGAAAATGTATAGATTTGTATTATCTTCACTATCCTCAGACAACTAAAACATTTCCTACTCAAGAGATATGAATTCAGTAGTGAAATTACAGACCATACTTTTTTTCTCATACATTTTTATTGTAATTAATAGAAGGATTACATTATATTCACTAGATAGAAGGAGCATTACTTCACATACACTGATACCCTTTCTCATGTCTTGTTCTCCATTTCCCTCCCCCCAACCTAGCCCCTGATCTTGTTTTCTTCCCTTTCCTATCCAATTTCAAATAACCAAATATGCATATGTACAATATATCAGATAACCAGGTGAAATATTGTAACACTATGAGATAATCAAGGGACAGCAAAAGATATGAGATGACATAGTACATTAAAAATCACTCCTTGTATGGCTTTTATTTCTATATCCTAGAAGTTCTTTTATTTAGCATCTTTCTATATGGCCTTATGTATCTAGGTTTTATTCTATTGTAAATCTCTGCTAGGAGAGCCTAAGGTTTCTATTGATTATGACAAATGAGGGAAACCATTGAGCCTATGTTCCTTTGAGTCTGGCTTACTTGACTTCATATGATTTTTTTCTAAGTACAGACCATACTTTTATGATCATTCAAAAAATATACATTAAAAGATAAAGAAATCTGTTAACTCCCAATAAACAGACAAATTACGCTTTAGTATTAACAGTGACTGGAGTTAGCAGTGTTTCAGTCTACTGGTTTTTATTTGTTTGCTTGTTTGTTGACTAAGAAGCCCAGGTGGTGGTTTTCCAAAGATTATAAATATTAAGAAAGAATATTTTATTTGTCATTTAAAAATTAGCTGGTAAGTTATCCTAATAGTAGGTGAATTTCTTTTTTCACTTTTTATTTTTGTTTTATGTATTTTTTATTGTTGGGGTGAAGTACAGGTGAATTATTTTTTAAAAGCCTTTTTTCAATATTAATATGAATGTCTTCTAAACCTTTATAGTATATATTTTGCAAAAATACCATGTATCATTATTTAGGCAGCTTGTTCCAACTCATATGGACTCAGAATTTCATGTGCTTTGTATGTGTAAGAAATTGAGTAGGTGTAGTGTTGAGGAGTGTTTTAAAACTTTGGCCTCCACCATAGTTGCTTGATAAGCTGTTTACTACAGATTACCAGCAGAGTTTCTGCTACACTATAACTGGAATGGGTTACATTTCTACCAAGTTCTTATATTATGTTAAAAATGCTGCCCTGAGCATGCCTCATTGAGAGTCATTGATTCGAGTAGTAGGTGATAACATGGTCCCAAGAAACAGATGGATAGAAGTGTTTATCTACATTCAAAGTTTGTTCTTTCAGTTAATATCTGGTTTACATTTCTCTCAGTGTCCTTTAGCTCTCTTGTTGTTTGGGTTTTCTCATCTGGACACTGGGTTTAATATATCTATTCCACAGATAAATCATTTAGCAAAAGTTAGTTATTACAAAAATCATGCACAAAAATCTCTTCTATTATATTAAGAGATATACCATAGATCTACGATGTTTGTAGTCACTTCTCCCCATTTCCCACACCTAATGTCCACATGAGACAGGAAAACCTAGGAGCAGTGTGTTTAGAATTAGCAATCATATTTCAAGGAAAATTTTTGACTATTAATCATGTCTCTGTAATTCTGGTACAGAAGGTATATATGGAAACCTTCCTGGAGAATCATATTTAGGCATTTATGGCATACTAGTTATATTAGCATGTGTAAACCACTAACATTGAAACACAGTTGTTTTATTTGTGTATTACAAATGGTATTTATTTTAATATAACATAAAGAACATTATGCTAACTTGTGTGCTTGTGAATGCCTTGCTTTTGAGTGTCCTGAAAAAGGATGTGACTTAGAAACGATGCCATTCCACTCATCCATTAAAAATAACAATATTGTGTTATGAATGGATGGGGTGTATCATGTTATGTGAAATAAACCAGGCTCAGAGAGAAAAATGGTATGTGTCCTCTCTCATATGTGGAAGCAAAATCTAAAAGACAAACATTCACAGTAACATATACAGGACTCAAAGCATATACACACAGACTATAGAATAGTATACTTAGGAGAAGAATTCAGTGGTGTAACCACACTGAACAACTAATGTATGCTTTATCAAAGTGAATATTGGGAAATGGATATGTATTTGTGGAGCAAGAATGATGTGAGAGATGAAGGATAAGCAAATGTACAGTGTAGACATTGTATACTGTTTAAAAACTGAACTTCAAGAAAAGGAAACAAAAGGTTTTTTGTTATTTTGCTTTTTCTCCTTCTTTGTTACTGTTTTTGTTTTATTTATCTTTTGTCTTATATGAATTTTTTTCAGTTGTGGGAAGGACAGGGGCAAACACAGAAATGGTGAGAGGAAGGGTAAAAAATGAAGCAGAGATATTGCTGAGCACTGTTGAAAATCAACAATATAACTTGAGGGTGGGGATGGGAGGGAAAAACTGGGAGAAAACAAGAGAAGAGATAACATTGTTTACAAAGAATCTTTGCCTGATTTATGTAATGGTAATCCCTCTGTATGTAACCTTTGCAACAACAATAAAATAAAAAACAAAACCTGATCTCTGTAACTTTAGGATAGGAATGAGAGAAGAAAATAGAGAACAATTACACTCTTAATCTGACTTACAGAATTATAACTTTGTAGAACAATGTAATAATAATAATAATAATAATAATAATAATAATAATGGAAATGGGAACTATTATTACAGTGAAGAATAATGTCCTAGTTTATCCAAGAGGCCAGACAATCTTTAAATTTTCCTGTAATTAAAGCAGTGACTCATTAGTCCTAGAAACTTGCCTTTACCTTTTACCATATAGCTCCCTATGTTTCCCAATGACAGACTATATTTGACTTGGAGGCAATTAGGAGGAAATTAGAGATGACACAAAATTTGGTGATTTTATTCAGTAAATTCTGCCTACTTAGACCCACAATAAGTAGAATCTTGATTATGTCAGTCCTGCTGCTTAAATACCAGTCTAGGATGATTGTACTGAGCTCTGACAAATTAGACTGTCCATAATTTTCAATCATGCCTGATTCCACTATTGTTGTGTGAACATGGATTGCATTATCTTAGTGCAACCACCTGGCTTGCCACAAAGCAAAGCTGCTGTTACAGCAAAGACAAGAAGGCCGGCTGGTGCATAGGCATTTGAAAGACACAGTAAGCACAGAAGCAAAGAGTGATGATTATGTAGGTGACAATCCTTGGGGGATATTGTCTTTCACCAAGCATTGTTATTAAAAGTAGATTTTCTTTTGTGAAGCATCTATCTATGAATGTTTCGTGTACAATCTTTCTATATAGTTCATATTTTCATCTAGGCATGCGTGCATGTATTTCTATTTCTATCCAGATGAAAGCATATTTGTTAAGTGACAAAATATTAGGTGATATGTGATTTGGAGGGATAATAAGGAGTATACTAAAGTAAAGCTAAAGATTGAAAAGGATCTTTAGCAAATACACCAGTGTATGAAAAAGGGTTGAAGTCAAGTATACAAGGTTAATGACAGTTCTTTTAATGATACTGTTTGTACTTTACCAAATTTACATAAACTTGGAATTCTTATTCATGTACTGGTGGATAATTACATAATCATGCTCTGTTTATTGTTTGCTTATGAACTGTGGGAAAAGATCTCCATGAATTTAGGAATGAAATCTCCCTTTTATTTCTAGCCTTTCTGTACTACACAGAACATGATTTAGCAAATTATAAGAATAATCCAACTGGATGCCAGGGGCTCACTTCTGTAATCCTAGCTAAGAAGAGGCTGAGATCTGAGAATTGTGGTTCAAAGCCAGCCTGGTCATGAAAGTTTAGAGACTGTTACATACAATCATTCACAGAAAAAGAAAACATGAAAGTGGCACTGTAATTCAGGTGGCAGTATAGTAGCCTTGAGTAAAAAAGAGCTCAGGGACAGTAGTGTCCAGGCCCAGAGTTCCAGCACAGGACTTGCAAAAAAAAAAAGTAATCCAGTGTATGTCCTACAAAATTAACAAGAGATAAAAAAGGAATGAGTAAGGGAGGGATGGGTGAGAATATTGATTGAAAAAGGTGATATTCATAAACTGCTTTGTTAAATGGTAATGCCTTTGTACATTAGTTAAAATTACAAAAAGAATTAAGGCTATGTAATTTCTAGGTATTCAAGCCTTGCTTAAAACTGAGTACAATGCATTATGCACAGACCTCATGTCAACAAATAAGATGGGCATACCAGGGACACAATTATAACTCTGGCTATGTGGTAGGTACAGATAGATCACTTTTAAAGGCTATCTGTAGCAAAATACACGAGAACCTATTTGAACAATAACACAGCGCAAAAAGTATGATTTAAATGCTAGAATGTTCACCTAACAAACATGAGTCCCTGAGAGCAAATATTAGCATCAAAAGAGGGCAGTGGAAAGGACAAAAGAAGAAAATGAAAATATTGAAATTTGAGGATTTGGTTAAGGAAAGTTGGCTTTAGAGATTAATTTTCTCATGGTGTGCTATTAATAGATTTCTAAGCTTGAAAAGATGAGACCTAACACACTTCTATAAATTCACCAGCATGATATTTTTACTTTGGGATCTTTTTAGGAGAAAACCTGTGTGTTTCTGAAACCTTTTAGAAGAAAATACCCATGGGCACCAACTTTGCTGCATATTGAAATGTTGAAACCTCTTAAATTCCATATTGAGCAATTCTGAGAATTGAAACAATGTCAGCAAAGCAAATGTCTTCACCAACTTAATTATCATCAACTATGAAATTCTGCCTTTTAAATAGGTATTCTATGTGTATTTTATTTAGAAGATCACACAATATTGGATAATGCTAGTTATCATTTCTTTTTCCCAAAACTCATATGAGGTTGAGGTACTCTTTAAGTACATGCAATTCTAGCTGAGGTTCAGATGTTTCACTGCTGCAGAATTCCGTATTTCAAATTTTATGGCTAAACTATGGACTTTTTTTCCCCTTTGTGGTTTACAATATTTTGCTTTCAAGCTGCACAATGAAAAAGAAGTGTAGTTTTCTCTGAAGTCTTCAAGATTAGTACCAAACAAAGACCACTAAAGCAGAAAACAGGGGTAAATAGACCTGAAGAGGGATTCCTAGCATACTGAAAGAATACTGTAACACAGTTCTTTACAAATGCCTTACTAAACAGTAACAATCTCAGTGGGAACTGGAAAAAGAATGGACTTCTTGATGCAAAGCAATTGAAAGAAAAAGAATAACAAATGCATATGCCAAACACACACAATTATCAAAGGATGGAGAACAAAATTAAACTGAATAAAGAATAAATGAGAATAAAATATTTTCTCTCTCATAGGAGTAACATCTTAGTGAAGAAAGTCAAAGATTTTTAAAATAGCATAATTGAGGATTTGAAATTTTTGAGTAGCTCTTGTCAAAATCTGAGAAATAGAAATAATCTATATTCAAACTGTCTTCCAATTTACTTAAATTTTGGGACTTTAAAATCATTGGAATGTTCAATTTAAAATTATTAAGAAAATAATACAATGTGAAAATTTTTAACAAATGATTTTCAAAGCTATTTGGATTAAAAAAGTAGAGTAAATTCATTCCTAATTATCATGCGAGTTTTTATTCTTTTTGATCCATCAAAAAATAACAATTTAAAGTATTCATTTAATTCTTACTATATCTTAATTTTTGCTTCTTTATTATAATACTTGTACAGAAAATAGGATAGCTTATATATGCAATACAACATATTTCAAAATAAATATGAACTAAAACATTCCCCAACATAGAATTATTATATTTTCCTTTGTAATCTTTCATTAATCCTCATAAGAGAATTACCACTGTAGATTTTGTATTGAAATCTTATGCTCTTTCTGAAAACACATTATTGCATATGTGTGTATTCCTACATAAAGTGTATAAGTTTCACTCGCTTTTTGATTTTATTTTATAGATGGGTTTTATTCACTTTTAATCTATGCAAATTGACTTATATCACATTTGATCTTGTAGATTAGACATGTTTGTCTATATTCCATATGAGAATATTATCTAACTTGTTTTTCCTTAGTTGTAGAGAATTCATTTCACTGCAGGAATTCTCAGCGTATTTGTGAAATAAAACGTTAGATGTTATATTGAATAAAAAAGTTCCTTTTGCTTATTTTTATATTTTATTATTAATAGCCTTAAAGTATAATTATTGTTCATATTTTCTAGTTCATGGCTTTCTATTTCTTTGGGGAAAATCTAGCATTGGAAATTTATTGTAGTATAATATGTGAATATTTAACTTGAGATATAATTTCCTATTTTTCAATATAATCTTATAAATTTATACATTTGTTAATGGATTTTTAAATTTTCACTTCGTTTTTATCATTTTCACATTTTTAAATTTAATAAGTATCTACATATAAATCAAAGTATTTTAATTTCCATTATTTTATTAAATAAGAGAGAGGAAGATTTTATCTGCTTTTATGACTCTTAAGTCACAGTTTTTATCCTTTACAGATTTATATTAGATTGATTGAAATAATTATTTCATATAGGATGGTTTGTTTGTAACATATGGAGCAAAGTGGCTGTCAGCCATGTAAAATGTCACAAGAGGGTAAGTAAACTGGACTTTGTTAATGCTTTCATGTTGGGTAGAGTTTAGCAGGGATAAGGAGTTCCTTATACACACTCAGTGGTGTATGTGAACATTCAGTTCCATAACACCAATAGCCACGTGTGGGGTGAGAGAAGGGAGTGAAACAATTGAACATTTTTCCCAGCAATAATCAAAATTAAAGTGGATCAATAAGAGGATAAGAAGAGGGGTAAAGATCAGTAGACATTGTCAGTGGTAGGTACTATTGAGAATAAATTGGCCTAACAGAGACAATGAAAGCGAGTGAAAATGAAAGAAATAGACTATTATCAGAAAAATACAACAATAAAAATTTTAAATAAATTTTGTTATGGAGAGAACAAAGGGAAAAGAGTGCTAGAGAGGATGAGTTTCACCACGCTATTTAAAAAATTATTTTTATCATTGAGACATGTCTAGAGGGGTTACAGTTATATTTGTCAGGTAGTAGATGCATTACTTCTCATACATTGATACCTCTTCACATGGATTTGTTACCATTTTCCTCCCCCCATCCCCTCCCAATCATCTTGTTTTCCCCTCTTCCCTAACCTATTTCAAATAAACAACTAAACGTATATACAGTATACCAGGTAACAAAGTCAGATAAAGTAAGAATGTGAGATTACCCACAAGGGCAAAAAAAGAGAAGAGAAATAACCAAATACATTAAGAACAACAATTGCACAAGCTCTTATTTCCATATCCCAGAGTTCATTTCATTTAGTCTCATCCTATACAACCTTATGTACATAGGTTTTGAGCTATTGTAATCCTCTGCTAGGAGAGTCCTAAATGTGTAATATTTATTACAAATGAGGGAAACCAATGTTTCTTTGGGTCTGGCTTACTTCATTTAATATGATTTTTTTCCAACTCTTAACATTGTCTCATGGATGGAGTGATGTCATTCTATCTGATGGCAGAATAGTTTCATTGTGTGTAAGTACCACATCTTGATTCATTCATCTACTGAGGAGCATCTTTGTTATGGTAAACAGTGCTACAGTGAACATCATTGTGCTAGTTTCTCTAGAATGTCCTTGTTTCTGGACATTTGGGTAAATGCCAAGGAGTGGAATTGTTGAGTTATAGGGTTCACCACACTGTTTTATAAACACATGGAAATGTAGCACTTAAATCTCCCTCTGTATAAGTAAAAGAGTTAAACAATTTGTTACATGTTGTCAGGTTAGAATCTGGTTTCATTTTTTCCATATGGCTCACTAATTGCCTCAATACCCAAGTAAACATTTGTTTTCATAGGGTTTCTGGTAACATCTCAGTGTAATGCCAAATACCATATATGAGTTTTAATTTTGTGCCAGTACTGGGCTTAGGCTCAGGGCCTGAGCTTTGTCCTTGGGGTTTCTCAAGGCTAACACTCTATCACTTGAGCCATACCACCACTTCTGGCATTTTTTTTTCTATATATGTGGTACTGAGGAATTGAACTCAGGTCTTCATGCATGCTAAGCAAGCACTCTACCACTAGGGCAAACTCCCGGCCGGTCATTAACTTTTAAGAAAACATTTTTCCATTCTGTGGGTCCTTACAAGCAAGACATTGTGTCTTCTACTCAGGTTGAAGGGTGCTACTCATAGGGTAAAAGTCAAGCCCATTTTGTGGATCATGCCTTTTGTGAGAATTAAGTGTTGTATGGCTTAGCTACTATAGATTGTGGCTGGTTTGAGGAAAAGTACTGCTAACATTGCTAAATCTCTTCTGAGTTGTCCTTGCTTCCTTTCCAGTTCAGTTTCCATCTCTAAGGGCAATCTGTTGCTGATTTGAACAAATTTGTTCACCTGTGTACTTATGCTGGTTTTTTTTCCTTAGAGGGTTTTCTCTTTCCCTCCATCACAAATAGATTAAAAAAATGAAAAATTCATGTCAATCTAGTTCTTTAGTACTGTAGAGTATCTCAGAGCATCTGTCTGGATTTCTATATTTCCAGAAGAGGTATCTTTCCCTATCGAGGATTTTTGTACCAAGAAGACAATAGTTTGACCTATTGTGTGCTCTGTTAGGAGCAATTTTAGATAGTTTGGTAAATTGTCTTTTTGGGGGAATGTTGTAGAGAACAGTTATGAGAATATATTGTTCTATTTAGCCTACTCTTTCTCCTCTAGAGAAAAGCTTTCTAAAATATCCACTACTTAACTTATTTTCATTATAGTTTAAGTTGTTTGTTAGATCAAGGGTCAATAAAATATATCTTATAGGCAAAATCTGTTTGAATGGAGAATGTTTTATTATAACAAGGATACATTTCATTTATATTATCTATATACTGACTATAAAATATTTAAATAGATATTTTTCCATCATACAAGGCTAATATACTTGCCCTTTCACCCTTTACAGAAATTTTCTTACCAGAAGCTGACAGTTCTTTAGGACTTGAAGTAAATTTGCATTTGTCACATGGTTCATGCCTACTATTTATGATGTATTTTTATGAGCATGTTTTTAGTTACTGGTAACTAAGCTTCAGTTGCTGACATTTTCAGGTGAGAAACTGGCCAATTTATCAATGTAACAATACCCTTAAAGTTATAGGTGGTTATTTCCTTCATCATCATCAGTAGCCTGGCTGTTCATGGCACAACATGTAGCTGTTCATGGCACAACAATTATTACTGAACACACAGCAGGAAATCTTTTCCTGATGTTAGTCTTTAATGTTTATCACAAAGACAAAAAGTTTGAACCCATTCCTATGCACACTAAATATAGTTATATGTTCATTCCTTGATGACCAACTGACTGGGAGAGAAAAAAATTGCCATGATCAATGTAAAATATACACTTCTGCTTCAGTAATGGTGTGATACCAATATTGGCAATATTTCAGTGACTGGTGCTGTGAAACATTGCTCCTTCCCAGGCTTAGAAATGATGAGACTTTGCTTCAGAATTCCAATTAGGCTGAATTCTTTTCTATATTAATTCACCTAATGGCTAACTAGGTGATGTTCTTGTAATCAGGGTTGATGAAATGTTAAGTGGACAAAACACATTTAAAGCCCATAGTAGAACGTGGCTTATGTTATATTTACTTTGTTCCTTGGCCCTAGTAAGCCATACAGACAAGTTGCATATTTGGAAGGATAAAAAGAGACCTCTAGTCCATGAGGTAACCATGATCAAGTTATGTAATAAAGGGAGTGGCTTATAATTTCATTACAGAGAATGACAAACAATTGGAAACAATAAACCCACCTTCACAATTAGCTCAAGTGATTCGATCACTCCGAGTGGGTGGAAGATCAACTTCCCTGAAAGGAACTTGATATTACCCCAAAACTTAGGTACTTCTTACCAAGAAAGAAACAGAGGGATACCACTTTATTCTTATAGATATAATTTTCTACCTGCTATTGCAATATTTCTGACAAAGCAAAAACACTCAAGGGGATTGATTTAGTATGTTCCCAAATATAAATAACCTGACAATAGGAAAATAGTCAAAATATTTTGACACTATATAACTCATTCTGATAACAAAGCTCTCAACAAATGCTAAAATTTTGCTCACAAACTATAGGATTCTGTCATATTGTTCTGATTTCTCAGCTTTTGTCATTTGGAGTTACTAACTTAAATATTTTGCTTTTAATGTAATCAAAGACATGTCTGTTTATTTTAGTTATGTTTCCATAGAATAAGGAATAAAATATTTTACATACAATTGCTGAGTGCACTGATTTCTTGTAACATTATATAAACAGCATATTTTTTCAGTTTTGTAGAATTGGATATCTCTTAATCAATTAATCATTTTTTTTGTGTGTCATAGGATTTGAACTTGGCCTGGGCACTGTCCCTGAGCTCTTCAGCTCAAGGCTACCACCCTACCCTTGAGCCAAGCCCTTCTTGCAGTTTCTAGAGGTTGATTGGAACTAAGAGTCTCAGGTCCTTTAGTGCCCTGGCTAGCTTTGAACTTTGATCCTCAGTTCTCAGCCTCCTGAGTAGCTAGGTTACAGGCATGAGCCATTGCACATGGCTAATCAGTTACTCGTATTGCTATTTGTTTGCCTCACTTTCTTGTGTCAAAAGAAATTATTCTGCATGAAATTTTGAATAACAAAGACTATGAAACAACATGATTATTTCTTTCCTTAGAAACAAGTTGACTTCATGCCCTAAATTTGCTTAATAAATTTTAAAGTGCCATTCAAATGTTATTTTTTAAATAATTTATCTTTCCAATATGATAGAAAAGACATGCATTTCAACTGTGTCTTGTTATTGAGAATATTGTATATGTCCTGATTTTGAATAGACAATTGTTTTGTGAGCTGTTTGGATGGTGAACAGGGTAAGGCGGAAACAAGGTGCAAGCAAGAGTTAAAAAAGGAAAATAGCCTTATAGAGCAGACTATAAGCTTCAGAGACCAATGACACAGCTGCAAAATAGCCTTACAGGACTGTGCATTGAATATTACCAGAGAAATACAGATGGACAAGATGTTCAATAACCAAGAAGAAATCTGTACACTTATAATGTGAGGAAATTACAAGACAAAGTCCTCTAGGAAAAAATAAAATAATATATAAAGTCCATTTTTGGCATACAGGAAAGCCCTTGATTTTTGAGGTTTAATTTTATACCCTGCTACTGTGCCAAAGTTCTGTTTGAGCTTGAGTAACTTGGGAGTGACATCTATAGGTTTCTTTACATGGAGAATCATGGTATCTGCAAAGAGGGACAATTTTACTTCTTTCTTCATTTGGACACCTTTATATTTGCTTCTTGCCTTATTGCTCTAGCTGGGAATTCTAATACTACACTGAAGAGGAATGGTGAGAGTGGACATCCTTGTCTCATTCCTGATTTTAGACAGAATGGCTTTAACTTTTCACTATTAGAATGCTAGGTGTAGGTTTGATGTACACAGCTTTTATTATACTGAGGAATGTTCCATGAATTCTTATTTTCTCCAGAGCGTTTATTATAAAGGGGTGACAGTTTTATCAAATGCCTTTTCTGTATCAATTGAGATGACTGTGTGGTTCTTGTCCTTGCTCTATTTTGTAAGGAAACAGAAAGATCTGGAAAGAATCATATTAAGTGAAGTAAGCTAGAACAAAAGGAACACAGGCTCCATGGTTTCCCTCATTTATAATAAGTATGTGTCTAGGATTTTCCTAGCTGGGGAGTGCAATAGTTCAGAATTTTTGTGCATATGGCCACATAGGAAGAGCCTAACAGAAATGAACTCCAGGATAGTGAAACAAGAAATTTACCATTGTAGTTCTTCTTAATATACTATGCGAACTTATTTCTTTACTTTTTTGTTTTATTTTTTTTTACCTTTCTCCTTTTTCTTCCATTATGGTTTATGCTCTGTTGTTCCTGTATTTGACATGGAGAATTTTATATACATTTATTTCTTTAACTGAATCATGGAAGGGAAGGAGAATAAGCAAGATGATGACACAGAGGCCAAAGGGCAAATCAGTGTAACAGTGATATTCATAAGACAATATGTTGAAAACAATCTCTACAGTTTGGGAGGGCACAGGGGAAAGGTAAGCGGGAGAAAAACATGAGAAAGGGTAACAATGTTTAAGAAGTAACTATGCAGTACCTTAGGAATATAACAGTAATCCCTCTATGTATCACTCTGATAATAAAATAATCAACAAATAACTCTCTCTACAGGTTCTAAAACAACAGCTAACAGCAAGAATCCAGGGTGCTGAAAGTTAAGACCTGAAATGTTTGCTTAGTTGGATGATGCTGCCACAGAAGGTCAAACTAAAGTGAGCTTTCAAACTTAGGTAATACAAATTTAGCCTCCATGCTTTTGGGTCACAATGACAACTTCAAAGTTTGGGAAATTTCTATTCTTATTGTTTCTATATTTATCTGTGAATACTTTCCCTGCTTTGGGTACATCACCCCAATGTTCAAAAAGTACCAAAAGAATACTCAGTAATGTACTTAAAGATGAAAAAGTAATTTTATAGATATAGATTGATAGATAACCAAACTCTCTTATTAATAATATGGTTTTTCATTTATACAGCATGTTGTTCACTATAACTTACTAATATCTTGTTTTCCCAGAAATCCTTTGGCTGGTCTAGTGTGTGAAAACACATACCAATGGTCAGAAAAGATGGGCTCAGAAATCATGTTTGGAAATCTCCCAACAATCAAAGGAATACCAACAAATATATAGATGGTTGCAGGAGAAAGATAATGTTTTGGTTTTCCTCACTTCTAAGACACTGGAATTACTGTATGGAACACCTACTTCAGAGGTATTCCTGTGATTTATGATAGGATTTTATAACTTAGCCTACCTTAAGGAAGTACTATAAGCTGAAAGGCTTGTACAATAGTAATATTCTGTCTCACAGTTCTAGAGGGTAAAATTCTGAAATCACTAAATCAGCAAGGGAATCTTCCTTTGAAAATTGTTTGAAGGAGAAACCTTTCTATTCTCTAATAGATTCTAATGCTTTGCTAGCAATCTTTCTTTGATGTTCTTCTGTTTATTGCTGGACCACTCCTTTATCTCTGTCTTCATCTTCACATGATGTTAGGAACGGAATTTATCTTTGTAGGAAACACAATTCAGCCCATAATGACTGTAAGAGGCCAAGGAAGTCAAGTATGATTTATTGGATGTCTCTTATTAATCACCTCAGCTATCCATGTCTTAATGGTGAGAAAATTGAGGTCAAAAGAGTAGAATTACTTGCTCAAGAAGGGTCATTTGAATAGTAGTAGATGGGTCTTTGTGACAAGCAAATTTCTTGATCTCCAGTGAGATGCTCTGATGCTTTCTTGTAAATGCCACGAAATATATTATATACCTTTTAAATTAGTGATACAAAATTAATTCTGTCCAGAAAATAACTGTGAACACTAAACAATTTCATGTTTCAAAATCAGAGTTTAATATTAGTTCTAAATTCCAAATGTTTTCTTCAATTGAATAAACTGAACTCTATTTTGGTTGCTTATAAGAAATTGTCATACATTTCAGAAGAGCATGTTAGTTTAGGTTGAGTAAAATCATGTTCAATCAGTAAAAACTCATCCATCCCCAAATGGATTTTCACTTCCAGAAATGTAGAAATCAATGCAGAAATGCAGAAATGTATCATGTACAAATGAAATGTAGAAAAGAAATATTGAAGGAATTTAACCACATGATTCCACTTAGTTGTAACTCCTTGATCTTTTGTTGGAAAAATTAGACAGGGATACTCATATGTGGTTTTGTATTGATATTTTGTAGGCATCTTAACATGTATTTACAATCCTATGGAAGATTGTTTAAAATATTTTAAATGGAAAACAAGTATCTTTCAATTTGTATTGTATATGGCAGATTATTTTGTTCAATTTCCACTAGTCTTTAAATAATATTTACCTTTTCCAAATGACTTAATACTAAAATATTTCATTGGAATGCATAAAAGCAATGCATTATAGTCATTCTGATACAGGGGTGTTGCATCTGGAATTTTATTAAAATTCAACATATTTAGCAGTTATTTTCTGGCTTTGAGCAGTGGCTCCATCCTGATGTAATTGTTCTCATTTGACTTGTTCCTCAGCAGAAATTTCCTACTTTGGAAACATGGGTTAAAAAAAAGCCCACAATCTTCTTGTAAGCTGTTTTCCTGATCCAGGACTCCTTCCAAGTCTTGGCATGTCAATTTTGCGAAGATTTCTATATCACAGCTTATGTTTTTATCAACAACAGTGATAGTTAAAACAGTGTTCACAACTGGGTTTGTTCTTTTCAATATTTTCCTCTTTCCCAACTGCATCTTCCAATTAACAAACAGGAGTTGAAAATCCAATCCCTGAAGACACCTGTGCCCACGCTTTTATAAAGAATAATTTTTTTTTCACACAATCAGTAGTGCTTGTGAGCTCCTGGGCTCTTTTTGAATGGAAATTAGGTAAAATGAATTGAGATTCGTTTTTTAGATCTGTTTTAGATCTGGTAGCAGAGATGATGTATGAATGTGAGACTTTATGATTATATTTCAGTCTTCATCTCATATCTTTTTATAACACTACTTCTGACAATTTTAAATTCAGAATATTGATATAATTTTGCTGTTGAAGCATATGCTTTAGGCACCGAATTTGGAAGTATACACCTTAGGTAACACTTTGAAATTGATTAGAGTTTAAATTTAAATACGAGTATTGGCAAGATGGCAATTATCATTTGAACTGAGACAAGGAGGCTAATTTGATCACTGAATTGACACAAAATATGCTCTTAACAATCAAATTTTAGAAACTAGTATAAATATGTAGCTCACATTCTTCAGTGTTCTTTTACAGCCTTTATAATTTGAACTTCTCTGACTCTCCAGTTATATCCTCCACTCTAGTACTATGTTTCTAGAGATTATACTGCAGACTGAATAGTTTGCTATTTGAAAGACTGAATATGCAGATAGACAATAAATGTACATGTTGATAATGGCCCAATGATATATAAAAATAGAATTCTGAGCCACATCCTCTAAAACAATTAACCTAGAAGTCAACTCAAATTTCTGTAGTACCTGATCCAATAATTGAGCAGTTCTACATTTCTGTTCATCATTTTAATTTATGACCAACAGAGATATTGTATTTGCATAAACCAAATTGGGTAAATACATATAATGGGCTTTTGTACCTCCTTTCTGATACTTTCTACCTTATTAATACTTTATTAATAAATACAGTATAATTAAATAAATCATGTATTAATAACTACATGATTGTGTGTGCGTGCGTGCGTGCGTGCGTGTGTGTGTGTGTGTGTGTGTGTGTGTGTGTGTGTTGGTCCTGGAATTTGATTTCAGGGTCTATACACTGTACCTGTGTTTTATTGCTCAAGACTAGCAATACTTTAGCAATACACAGCACCACTTACAGCCTTTTTTGTTGTTAATGAGAGATGAAAATCATACAGACTGTCCTGTCCTGGATGTCTCTGAGCTATGATCCTCATATCTCAGCCTCCTGAGTAGAAAGAATACCAGAAGAGGCATAAGTCACAGGCAGCTGAGATTTGTGTGTACTTTTAATATTTATATTTCCTCAGAGAAATTTTCTTAATTAGAATATAGGTGGATTGTATCCCCTAAACCCTAGATACTTATCAATTTATTTTCTGTCATTTTGGTTCTGATAAAACTGTATGTCTGCAAGTATCCTAGTCTTTTGATACAGTATTATGACAACTATGTGTTAAACGGATATAGGAATGTTTTAGGGCACAATTGAGATAAAAAGGGAATCCTGAATATAGAATAGAGATTTGAAGAGTCTTCTATTTAATTCTTAGAATCAAACATTTGTTGAAATGCCTGAAATAGAAAAGCATATGTCTACCTAATGATGCTGTCTACTTTCAAAATTATTTAAGCAAACTCATCTTGCTGACATAGCTAGAGATGTCTAACTCTGTCATATGTTTTTAGAACTTTGCAATTATCTTTTTCACACACACATGCACACACACACACACACACACACACACACACACACGAACACCCTCCCCCCCACAGTGGTATGCAACTCTAGTATTTGTGTCATGGCAGATTTTAGATTTTTTTTGTACTATTATGTTTAAATTGTTAACACATCACTTTTACACTATTATAAAATATGGGGTATTGTGCTTCAAAACATACAGAGATCACTAAAAATGCTGAGGCATAATGAAACCAAGTTTGAAATTAGAAAGTCATAAATCGTATGTATGCATCTATCAGTGTACATTGAAACTGAACATGCTTTCTTTGTGAAACATATTTGGAAAATGATTTACATGTGTGATTAATTAAAATTTAAAAACACAGTAGTCTGAGAAATTCAAAGGTAGGACTAATTAACTTCATGGAATTTAAACAACAGTAATGTATTGAGTCATTAGATCTGAGAAAGTATGACACTAGATTTATGTGCAACATGTAGCATATTAAATGGATTTAATTCTTGGCTTTGTATTTACAGGTTGTTGAATTATTGTATTTTGTGGCTATACGGTCATAAATTTTAAAAGTAAGTCTTGCTTTACTTTCTACATGTAAGAAAAAAATAAAAATTATAATAATTATAATATGAAATTACATTAACATATATTTTCAACTGAAAATATTCCACTCAGAAACAGAATCAAAGTTTTTAGAACTAATAATAAAATATTGATTTCATTGTAAACTTGGATGTGGCAAAATTAAAATTCATATATTTTAATATAATTACATATAGAAAGTAAAGCTGGATCTTTTCTGTCCAGGATTTATTTATACACATAATGTGCCAATACTCTTGCATATTTCAGATTAGCATCACTACTAAATGTAGCACAGTTGTGATATTTTTTACAAGATAGGATAATCTTTTGCTACTAAGACATGTAAAACAGGTGTTAGCCATAATACCTAATCACAAATATTGGAATTTAAATTTTCAAGTGTTTTTTTATTCTTATTTATTTATATATTTAGTTATGTCAGTTGTGGGTATTGAATGTAAGGTCTGGACACGAACTCTCCTTGAATACTTTTTTTTTTGTCAAAACAAGTTCTCTACCACTTTGAGCCACAGTGACACATCCATATTTCTGGTGGATAACTGGAGATGAGTCTCATGGACTTTTCTTACCTGACTGGCTTGAAACCATGATCCTCAGGTCTCATACTCCTGAGTAGCTAGTATTACAAATGTGAGAAACCAGCACCCATCCACGATATGTCAAGATTATATTTATGAGCTGGATATGTGAGGTTATGTGAATCTATAAACTCAAGATGTAAATGGGACACATAGCAAGATCTCAGTCTCAAAAGCAAACAGAAAAAAAAAAAAAAAACAACAGTTACAAACAAATGAACAAATTCCAAAGAGGGCTAGGGACATAGCTGAGTGTCCCCATGCTTGTCAAGTATGTGCAATGATTTCTTTCCTACATCCAGCATTTGAAAAGATAACAATAAACCATAAACTTGGGCTAAACAAACTTTGCTCCGTTATGTATGAACAACATTCATAAGTTAACAGTGCTCAAAATTTAAATATTTGCATTATTGACTCTAAATTCAACAGACAAAATAAATTTTATAATTAAAGAGAAAACAAAGAAATGTGAATTTCCAAATAGGTAAATTACATTATGACTCTCTGATATAGCAGTAACATATTTTTTTGATTAAACAATTCACTTTTATTCAGAACATATTTATACTTTAATAACATGGTAACAGAAATTTAGTTCTTTGAAAATTATATTTTAAATGATTGAGCACTGAGTAATGATGATAAAAAGGAAAGGAAAGCCATGCAAAGAACTTTTGGGCGACCTTCCAACTAAATTATTCTAGTAGCTTAGTGATGTGAAATTTGATTATGATTAATAGGTGTAATATATTCTCAATACATAGTAGTTAAAAAGGAAATAGATAATATTGTAATTATTAAACCTATTCAAAGAAGCTAATCATAACTTCAAAAAGTGAAAGACCCATTGCTTACATATTTTTGATAGTTTTCTTCCTATATACTCTGACCCCCTTCATAACAAATAGCATTTTGTTTCTTGGTCCTTGAATTGAACTTGGAAACTGTTCCTGAGCTATTTTGCTCAGGGCTAGATGGTCTACTACTTGAGCTACAGCTCCATTTCTGAGTTAAGAGTCTCACAGACTTTTCTGCCTAAATTTGGATTTGAATTGAGAAGCTGAGATCTCCATATCCTGAGTAGTAAGATTACAGTTGTTAACCACCGTCACTTGGCTTAAAATTTTATTTCTAATTGTATTGGAGACAGTAAAATCCCTATGTTCCTGGTGTTAGATTCCATGATGGCACCTTGAACTCTATATCTTTAAGAGAAGAATGCACATTGAGGAGGAAGCATAAGGAAATGAGAGTTCATAATATCCTGAATACTAAAGAAACTTGTATTCTTTCTTTGTTTTTCATATTTTTTAAGGTAATTAATGGAAGGGTTACATTATATTCACCAGATAGAAGGTGCATTACTTCACATAAATTAATACCCTTTCTCATGTCTTGGTCCGCATTACTTTCCTCCCACCCCCATCACTCATCTTGTTTTCCTCCCTTCCCTATCCAACTTTAAATAACCAAATATGCATATATACAATATATCAGATAACAAGGTAAAATACTGTAACAATTTGAGATAACCAAGGGACAGCAAAAGAGATGAGAGAAAATATAGTATATTAAGGACAACAATCACTCATTAGATGGCTTTTGTTCCTTTATCTTGGAGGTCCTTTCATTTAGCATCTCTGCTAGGAGAGCCCAAGGTTTCTGCTGATTATGACAAATGAGGAAAACCATGGAGCCTATGTTCCTTTGAGTCTGGCTTTCTTTGCTTAATGTGATTTTTTGTAAGTCTTTCCATTTCCTAACAAATGGGGTCATGTCATTCTTTCTGACAGCAGCATAGAATTCCATTGTTGATCCTCTCATCAACTGAGGGACTTATGGGTTGGTTCCATATCTTTGCTATGGTAACTAGTGCTGCTATGAACATCGTTGTGCTAGTGGATTTAGTATGTCCTTGAAAAACGTGTATTCTTTCTTATACCTTTGTGTTGGGAGCCAGAGTGGAATCAAAGTGTACCTTGACTTGCATCAGACGATGGCTTTATTGTCTTATTGTTTTCTGGCCCTATTCTATGTAAATGACCTGAGAATTACCATATGAATGTAACACCTGGAGGTTCCCTGGATCTGGAGGAGGGAACAAGCGGGAGTGAAAAATAAACATAAACGTGGCAGTCTTTACCTGGACTGCGGACATCCCGGACCTGGTGTGTCTGTCTCTCTTCTATTTCTTCCTAGTCCTTGCCCCCGATTTCAGGAACCCCAATCTGCGAACCCTGGTTTGCTGCCGGTTGGCCCCGGCATCTGGCGCCCGAACAGGGACCCTGAAAATCTGGGATGAAGGTGAAGGACCCCTCCCTGTGGTGAGTAACACATCGTAGGACTACTAAGAGAGGATCTTAAGAGAGTGTATAGTCAGGAGTAAAAATTATGGGTCAAGTTAATAGCCATAGGTTATATCTACCGATCTTAACAGGCCTACTTGAAGCCCACAGAACGTGGGTGGAAAAAGGGGTGTTTCAGAGCTTCCTACAGTTTGTCGAGGAGGCATGCCCGAGGTTTATAGAGGAGGAATTCCAAAAAACCTGGCAGCGGATAGGAAAAAGAATTCAAGAATATTATAATGTGTATGGCCCCGAAAAGACCCCAGTAGAGGCTATTGATGTATGGAATTTAGTAAGTGAATGCATAGATCCTCAACATGAGAATGCTGAACTTAATCTTGAATTAAGGGAACTTTATGAGTTAAAGGACCCTTCTGAAAAACCTGAGGCTGAGCCATATGCCGCAGCCCAAGAGAGTCTAAGTGAGATCTTGAAAAGGGAACAACAACCAGTAGATATTGAGTATCAGATTTCAGGTTTGAATATCAAGGAGGAAAGTTATGATGAGTCAGCTTGAAGAAGTCACAGAAGTTGAATCTCCGCCCATCAATCCCCGTTAGACCAAGGGACCAAAGTCATTTTTGGAAAATGTGACAGGATAAATTAGGGGTATCAAAAAGAGTAAAAATTGCACTTGTGTTTCTTTTAAAATAAAAAACGGGGGATATGTTGGGAGCCAGAGTGGAATCAAACTGTACCTTGACTTGCATCAGACGATGGCTTTATTGTCTTATTGTTTTCTGGCCCTATTCTATGTAAATGACCTGAGAATTACCATATGAATGTAACACCTGGAGGTTCCCTGGGTCTGGAGGAGGGAAGAAGCAGGAGTGAAAAATAAACGCGGCAGTCTTTACCTGGACTGCGGACATCCCGGACCCGGTGTGTCTGTCTCTCTTCTATTTCTTCCTAGTCCTTGCCCCCGATTTCAGGAACCCCAGTCTGCGAACCCTGGTTTGCTGCCGGTTGGCCCCGGCACCTTTGTGATGAGCTTTTCTGGACTGGGAGCATAGATGTGTTTAGTTATGCTTTTTCCAACATCTCATTCTCTTTTAATGATGGTTCCTAATGTCTATATCTGCTCAAAACCTATTCTGTGAAGCATAAGGTTTTATATCTCTACTTGGATATCTTTTTAAATAACATGTGACTTTTTTATTTTTTTATTTTATTATAGAGAGGTTACAGTTATGTATTGGGAATGAGTAATGCGCACAATTCTTTTTGAACCCTCTCTCTCTCTCTCTCTGTTATTCCCTTTCATCCAGTTCATTTTCCACATGGTGTCTAGTGAGTATCCCCACTTATCTTGTAGTTCTTTCAATTTAAAAATTTCTCTCGAAAGCTTTCTCTACATTACCCCTCATAGTGTTTGAAACTTGGAATTTCAGTAAGAAATTCTAGCATGGTGCCTTTTATCATGCAATAGTTTCTTTTCCAGAGTCAGCATAATCCCTAGATTACCAGAGGAGGGTAATGTCACTCCAATGTAGACCTGAAAAACCAAATGTTTCTCGAAGGACCATGATAAATTGGGAACCAAACTTTCAAGGAGGAAAAATAGTATTCAAACCATAGTAATGAGATAGATAATCAAATTAATTCAATTAGTAGAAATCATTATGTCACAGTAGGGAAACATGAATGAAAAGAGAATAGTTTGGTAGACAGGAAGTATACAGTAGGATGCCACGTGGTGTCAGATAACAAAGTTTTGTTGTAAGATGAATATTGAGAGTCTTATCCAGATGATTATTTGGGGAAGACCGTTCTGGGCAGAAGTAGCATGTAGTACAATAAAATCCTAAACTGGGAGCCTGGGGGGAGAGAGAGGGAGAGAGGGAGGAAGGGAGGGAGGGAGGGGGAGGGGGAGAGAGAGGGGGAGGGGGAGAGAGAGGGAGAGAGAGGGAGAGAAAGGGAGGGAGGGGAAGGGCGAGGGGAGGGGGAGGGAGACGGGGAGAGGGAGAATTGGAAATGAGAAGGAAGAAATGAGAATTGGAGTAGGAGCCAAAGTACACATGACGTGTGTCTGTCATCAAGTGATTGCAAAGACTTGGCCTTTTCTTCTGATTAAACTAGTGAGCTGAAAAAATGACAGATTATAGAAGCACAGTTTTTGACACAGTCAAGTAAGTTCTATAGCATCAGTGATGACTGGATGGTTGAGCAGAAGAAAATATGTTAAAAGCTGATATTGACTGATGGTGATATTATAACAAGTGCTGGAAAGGTATTATGAATGGATGTAGTGAGAATAAATTTTGAGAAAGGGGGCTACCTTAGGAAGATTAAGGCTCATGATTTGCTTTTAGAGGAAAAAATAATTAGAAAAACAAAATGACACTACGTCTTGGTTTCTATAATTTGAAGAGCTATCATTTTCTGAAGTAAGAAGCAGCAGATGAATGTGTTCTCATTTCTCTGTTTATGTGTAATGGTGAGTTTCTCAGATTATCATACTGAGCAAAGAAGCAAGACTGGAGGAATGGCTTATTTCTGAGTTCAAATCCTAGTACTGATAAAAATAGAGTCAAATGTTACATTTTTTGCTGGGTGAAGAATGCAAACCAAAAGGAATAACACTAATGAAGCATAAATATAATATAATCACTGTCAAGGGATTTGGGGTTGAGCCAGAGGGGAAAAGTATTGGATGTGAGAATTACCAAAGTACATATGACAGTACATGTGTAGTAATAGTATAAGCCCCATAGCAAAGCTGTAGAATAAAGCCCCTTTGTCTGCCTGGAGGACTCAGGAATTGATTCTTCCAGTTGGGGGTTATGTTGGCTACAGAATGGTTACACTCATAAGACTTGCTTCTCATTGAAAGAAGAGGCTTTATTTCCCACATTTCTATAGGTGGAAGGGCACACATCTATGGCCTCAGTTGGAGACCTGTGTAAAATACTATGTTAGCCAGTCAGATTGTTAGCACAATTGTCTGTTGCGACTCCATTGCTATGGATCCCTTCTAAATACTCTTCTTTCCATTATGTCCTTATAACAGATTACTGAAAGCACAGCTCCATAACCACCTATAAAGTGCTAGCTCTGCCTGAAATTTTCTTTCCTTGGAAAATAACCCATAGTGACTCTACACAAATTGAAAAGAAAGATAATTGCTTATAATACTTCCAAGTAGTTGACCCCAAATCATCATTGTACTAAATGGCATTCAGTTACTGATTTAAGGGGAAAGGATTTGAAAAATCCTTTAAATGTCCAGACTAACAAAACATAGGATATGAGGCATCGAAATAATAAAGTATTACCTGAGAAATATTCCGGTGGAATAAGTAATAGCTCTAAAATTGACCTAGTGGGAGTATCTAGAGTCTCAGAGGCATAGTTCAGCATATCTAGTAAATCCAGTAGTATGGCTTGTCCCTCAGGCTACAGAAGAAGATAAAGGTCAACAACTTAACTATCATAAGGGAACACTCCACTATTAGAGACAAAAGGGATCACTAACTCATTTTTCAAAAACCTTCTTCAGGCTGTTTATTATCTCTCAAGGTCATGATCCAATTGGTGCCTATCCTTGGGAAAAAAAAATGATGGCTTAGTGTTAGTCTTTTCAGATCTGTACTTTACAGTGCTAAATCACTACGTTGAATATGCTTAGTCTGTAGTTCAGTCGTATATGTGTATATATATGTGATTGTATTAAAATGGAATTTTTTAATCATTTAGAAACGAATTTCAAAGACTCCAGGCTCATTAAGCTTTACATATTCTAGCCATTAAATACACAAAAACTGTCATAGGAAAAGAAAAAAAGGATGAAGGAATAATTGGGCACAAGGGATTATTCTGTACTATTAGCTTGAAATTAATCAAATACTAAATAAGTGGCTTGAAGGGGAATTCCAATATAGAAACACATAAAGAATTAAAAATATGAATTAAATTAGATGTGGTCATATTAATGAGGAAATATAGTTGATATCCTTTTTCTTGATCTTAAATCATATATCTATAGAATAAAATAAACATATACTGTAACATGTATTCATGTAAGTTAAGTATAATCTTAAAATTTAAATAGCATTAAAATACATAATTGCAACACTTAAAAGATATATAGTAAATTAAAATTTAACTTGTGAAATTCAATGAAACTTACGTTGAAACCATTTTACCAAACAATGGAATTGGTTTTAGATGACTTAAAGAGTAATGATAGAATATAACTTTTTTGTTTTTATCAGTCATGCTATATAAAGTTCTCATAGCTCTCCAACCCTGAGTTTTTAAGGAAATACAATGCTGCCTTAATATTTGGTAGTATAAATTCTAATTCCTACCATATTTTAAGGTAGAACATACATGCAAGCTTCTAAATCTTTCCATTTAGTGATTCATTAAATTTAATATTTGTCATTCAATCAGTTGTTTGACAGAATCTGTAGTCTATGGATATGGTCCATTTGTTCATATTTCATTTTTAAAAGAGATGCTATGTCATCGAGGTATTTTTATTCTCTGTTCATATTCATGCTCAATGAGTAGTTGTTTTAATTTCTTTGTAAACAACAGGTGGGTTTTAATTAAATGGATATTTTAAAATCATATTATGTATTATTTATGAATTAAAATACTAACCAGGGCAGTCCTATTACTGAAGGAAACTAGATAGAAATACATATTTTGCTATTATCATAGCATTAAAAAGATAGATTAGTGACTCAATGATTATTGATTTTTCATTTTATGTACCTTGTACAGATAGTACCTTAGATTACTAGTAAGAAATTTTGTTGAATTAGAAGTGCTAAGAAATATGTAAGAGTAGGCCTTGGAGAGAGAGAACCAGGGACAGACTTGATGAATTGTGGGACAGAAATAGAAGCAGCCAGAGAAAAAGCAGAAATAAAGAATTAACAAGTGGACATATTTTTTAATTTACAATTCATTACTAAAGAATTATAAGCTTAAACCTTATTTTTACTGTTGTTGGTCCCTTTATGACAGTTCATACAATGACAAGTGTTTCTAAACAATATATTCTTTGGGCCAGGATTTTGGCCTTGGTAGAGTGCTTGCTTAACATGCACTAAGGCCAGGTTTAAATTCCTTGGTACACATACATAGAAAAAACTAGAAGTGCTGTGGCTCAAGTATTATAACTCTAGTCTTTAGAAAGCTTGAGGATAGTGCTCAGGCCCTCAGTTCAAGCCCCAGAACTGGCCACAAGCAAAACAAACAAACAAAAGAAACCAATAAATTCTTTCTACTGAGAATATAGGCAGGTCTCACATATTTATATGTCTTTGCCATACCCAATGCTATGGACATGGTACTGGAAATATAAACACAACTACATGGTAATAAAAACTTATGACTCCATAGACATAATTAATGTTTTATTATATAGATTATTATGTATCTATGACATACAAACCCACAGCCTAATTTTAATTATGTTCTAAAATCTAAGTGCCAGTGATTGTATATAGAGATTCCCTTCTTGAATACTTGTTGGTTAAACACGTCATTTGAAATATGATGTAAAAATCAATGTTCATAAATTATTTAATAAAAATATATATAAATTGAAGGAAAAGACTGAAAATTAATGTGAATAAAACTTAAAAAAATGAAAAAAATACTGAGATGGCATGGTTTTTTTTCACTTAATTTTTATTGTAAAGGTGTGCTGAGCAGTTACAGTTGTATAAGTCAGGTCTTGAATGCATTTCTTTTGAACTGTCACTTCCTGTTAGTTCACCCTTTGTCCCACTATTTCTGTGCTTTCCCTCTCCAAATTAAATAAATTGACATACAAAACAAAAGGTACAGAAATTTTTAAAAAAAAAACAGTGGCAAAAGAATAAAAACAGAATACAGGGAAAAGAAAAAGAAACAAAAATGGTAAAATAAAAAAATCTCTTGATTCCATTTTAGGAGTTCATCTGGATAACCATCATTTTATATGATCATTTACATATAACTATTGAGCCTTTGTGATCCTCTCTTAAGAATATCCCTCTTTGGTCTCACTATGTGAATGTTTAGAGTCCTGTTTAATTTTTTTCCCTCTATTCTGTGGCTTGGCTCAAGGCCTGGTCATTGTCTCTGAGGTATCTTGTTCAAGGCTAGCATTCTATTTCTTGAGTTACAGCTTCTCTTCCAGCTTTTTGATGATTAACTGGAGGTAAGTATCTCTCAGCTTGTTCTGTCCCAGTTGGCTATTAACAATGAGCCTCAGATCTGAGCCACCTAAGTAGCCAGGTACAGAGCCATCAGTGTCTGACTAGGTGAACTTACTTTATATCCCTTAGTTCTGGGGCTTGAATTAAAGGCCAGGGCAATGCCCTTTAACTTTTTCAAGTCTAACACACTACCACTTGAGCCACAGCAACACTTCTGTTTTTTTTTTTCTCCTGTGTATGTGGTACCAAGGAATCAAACCCAGGGTTTCAAGCATGCTAGGTGAGCAGTCTACCACTAGTCTATTCTACCAGCCTTCTCATATTAAACACAAAACTAAATAGGTTGTTACTGTCATTGTAAAGTAAATGGCTCCATTTCGGAAAAGGTTGTGGCAAGGATATACAATGTCAGGATTCTTGTATTCAAGGGTAAAACAGTAAACTTTCTAGGGAAATAGATGAAGATTCAGCATAGGACAGTATATTGATAGACTGAAAAGATTGTGAGTGCCAATATATTCAATAAGGTAAGGCCTGGCTTTGTTGATCCGATGATATGAAGGAAAGTGTCTCTGAAACTTTGTTCAACACAAATTTTAAGAGTCTTTTCAGTGATACAATATTCAGTAGCTCAATATTTTGGGGAATGTCTCAATATATATATAAGACATTTTGTCACATTTTGTTCATATATATATTGCAATATATAAAAAAAAACAAAAACAATTTAAAGTGAGTCTCCTCTCCCATTTACAATAGGCTTAATGTTCTTCTGGTAGTCCTGTTTATTTGGTTTATTTCTAGTGATTTTCTTGAGAAGTTTTGGATTAATTCTATGAAATGGAATAATCTGTGTGAATTACCTTAGAAACTTTTTTTTCTGAGGGTTATGGGTCTTGAACTCTGGACCATGACCACCACTTTAAAAATACCTAAACTAAGCTAGTCATCGATGGCTCATGCCTGTAATCCTAGCTAGTCAACAGGCTGAGATCTGAGGATCAAGGTTCAAAGTCAGCCTGGGTACTAAAGTCCATGAGATTCTTATCTCCAATTATCTGCCAGAAAACTGGCTTAAGTGTTAGGGTGGGAGCCTTGAGCTGAAGAGCTCAGGTTCAGTCCCCAGGCTTAGAGTTCAAGCACTAAGACCTGATTCCACTTCTCAGTACCACATACGTAGAAAAAAAGCCGAAAGTGGTGCTGAAGCTCACATGGTAGAACTCTACTCTTGAGAAATTCCAAGGACCGTGCTAAGCTCTGAGCTCAAGCCCAGGTCTGGCCAAAAAAAAAAAAGAAAAAAAAAAGGGGGGGGGTGGTCAGGATAAATTAGCATTTTTAGTTTATTTACCTCTTTAATTATAAAATTGCTAATGTCTTTTAGATATGATCCTATCAGTATTTGAAAATTTCTTTGTAGAAAATCAGTGTCCATAGGGTACTATTTGATCTAGTTTAAGAGCAATTCAAAATGCTTGAGTGTAGAGAACTATTTCTTTTACCATGACAGATAAGAATTAAGTGTCATTGATTCATATTGTCACAAAAAAACTAAAAAGATATTTACTTTGCAAAAAAAGTCAGAAATCAGCTACTTTATGCAGAGTTTTTCTGTGTTGGCTTGCAATATTCATAAATAAAACATAGTTTCCTTTATTATAAACAAAACAATATTCCATACATCACTCTAGAGAAAGACCATTTAGACATAAACAAGTAATGCCTAAGGAAATATATAATTTAGCAAAAATAGCCACCCAAACTCAGTTATCTCTGGGGTAAAGGAAATAAGAGATAAACAACTATCCTGAAGGGAGTTGATTTGGAAATAAATTAAACATTTTCCCTTGGAAAACACAGTTTTAGAGAGAGATCAAGTATCTGCTATTTGCAAATGAATATCACCCAGCAGCCATTCACAACAAAAGAGAACACCCAAATGACATTTAAACAAATGTGTTTTCTTTGAAAGTAGTCAATTTGTAAGTGTTCTAAATTACTCATCATCCATTTAAAATATCCCACTGGTGTTTTGTTATAAATTTAGAAGTAGTATTCTGTTTTCATCACTTGGAAAACTATTTTTTTCCTTTCCGTAATATTTTTCTAAGTGTCTTCTTGAATCAATGTTTTCCACTTTTACTCTTATTAGCATCATTTTTCCCCTAAAGGTTAAGGCAAATATCTAAAATGTTTTGCCATTTTAATGTCTCAACAGTCTTACAATATATTTCCTAATCTAACCACATAATAAACTTTGTTCTATGTTTAGAAATAAGTCAAAGATCATACCATAATTTATTTTTTCTTTGTAAAATAATTTAATTATTCAATATGAAATTATGATTAATATACCATTTAAGGTTTATTGAAATATTATTCCTAAAGTAAACATTTATTTACTGATGCATTTATTTTACTTGATTTTCTGGACTGAATGGCACTGCAAATTCTCAGATCTTTCTCCACGGGTGCTATAATTATTGTGGTAAATGTGATGTGCAGAGGGGTTACAGTGGAATAAGTCAGGTAATGAGTATATTTGTTTTTGAACACAGTCACTCTTTTCTTGCTCACTCCCAGTTTTTCCCTCCTGACCCTTCACAAGTTGTTTTTGTTTTTCATGAGGTAGTGTTTTGTACAAGGTAGTGAGTACATTTCTTCTCAAACATTCTTACCCACTACCATATTGTTTTCTCCACTTTCCTGTCTCCCAACACTCTCCATAGCTATAGAGTACATTTCCAACATACTGCCTAGTGATTATCACTATTACATAGGTTCACTCTTCGTCCTTTGTCTCATCATTTTTTGTTCCCTTTCCCTTCCCTAATTCAAATAAATGTATATAGGACACACTGGGTACCACAATCAGATACAGTGACAACAAGAGTTAAACCTCAGAGAGGGTAAAAAATAATAGTTTCACAAACTACATTAGAAAAAACAGTCACAAATAGAAACCTATTCTTTCCATATCTTGGAGTTCTTTTTATTTAGCATCATCTTGTATGATCATCTGTACATAGTTACTGAGCTATTGTGATCCTCTGCTAGAAAGACCCTAGACATATACTAATTATACAAATGAAGTCATATAGTCCTTTTCAACAGTGCCATCACTGCTGTCTTCTAACCTGTTGTCCCTCTATTTCTATATTCCTCGCTCATCTTCTCTAAAAGAGAAAAATGAACAAATAAAACCTGAAAAAGGAAATTAAAGCAGAACTGAGGAAATGGAAAAACCTCCCATGTTCCTGGATTGGAAGAATCAAATTCGTGAAAATGACAATCTTGCCAAGGGCTATCTACAAATTCAACGCAATACCCAACAATATTCCACCATCATTCTTTAAAGAAATAGAAGAGGCAATTCAAAATTTCATATGGAATAATAAAAGACCCCGTTTAGCTAAAACACTTCTTAGCAGAAAAAACAGAGTAGGAGGAATTTCAATACCAAACTTTAGACTCTACTACAGAGCTATAATTATCAAAACATCTTGGTACTGGCACAAAAACAGGCCTGAAGACCAATGGAATAGAACTGAGGACCCAGATATTAAACCACAGACCTATGGCCACCTAATCTCTGACAAGGGAGCCAAAAAAAAATAGAATGGAAGAAAGACAGCCTCTTCAACAAATGGTGCTGGCAGAACTGGTTAAGCACCTACAGAAAACTAATGGACCCTTCTTTGTCACCCTGCACTAAAATTAACTTCAAATGGATCAAAGGCCTCGAGGTAAAAGCCAACACACTGAAAACTTTACAAGAAGGAATAGGAGATACACTAGGCCTCCTTGGCACAAGTCGAAACTTTCTTAGTAAGGACCAAGAATCACAACAAATCAGAGAAAGGTTGGATAAGTGGGACTGCATTAAACTGCAGAGCTTTTGTATGTCAAAGGACATAGCTAGTAATCTAATCAGGAAGCCTACAGAGTGGGAGAAGGTCTTCACTAACCATACAACAGACAAAAGCCTCATATCAAAAGTATAACAACAGCTCAAAAAATTGAATCACTCCAAAACTAATCTCCAAAGCAACAACCATCCCATTAAAAGATGGGCCAAAGACTTAAAGAGAGTCTTCTCTGAAGAAGAAATAAAAATGGCCTATAGACACATGAAGAAATGCTCCACATCTCTGGTCATAAAAGACATGCAAATCAAAACAACTTTGAGATTCCACCTCACTCCAGTTAGAATGGCCAAGATCAAGAAAACTAATAATAACAGATGCTGGAGGGGAATTTGGCCAGGAGGGATCACTATTACACTGTTGGTGGGAGTGCAAACTTGTCCAACCACTATGGAAAGCAGTATGGCAGTTCCTCAAAAGACTAAACATAGACCCAGCAATTCCACTACTTGGCATTTACCCAATCATCTAGAAACAAGGGCATACTAAATCTACTAACACAACAATGTTCATTGCAGCACTAGTTACCATAGCAAAGATATAGAACCAACCCAGATGCCCCTCATTTGATGAGTGGATCAACAAGATGTGGTATTTGTACACAATGGAATTCTATGCTGCTGTCAGAAAGAATGACATGGCCACAATTGTAAGGAAATGAAAACACTTAGAAAAAAATCATATTAAGTGAAGTAAGCCAGACTCAAAGGAAGATAGTCTCAATGGTTTCCCTCATTTGTCATAATCAGTAGAAACCTTGGGCTCTTCTGGCAGAGATTTACAGTAGAGCAAAACCTAGATACATAAGGCCATGTAGAATGATGCTAAATGAAAGGACCTTCAGGATATAGAAACAAAAGCCATATAATGAGTGATTGTTGTCCTTAATGTACTATGTTGTCTCTCATCTCTTTTGCTGTCCCTTGGTTATCTCATATTGTTACAGTATCTCACTTTGTTATCTGTTATATTGGATATATTTGTGTTGGTTATTTGAAATTGGATAGGGAAGGTGGGAAAACAAGATGAGGGGTGGGAGTGGGGGGGAGGGAAATGGGGACCAAGAGATGTGAAAGGGTATCAATATATGTGAAGTAATGTACCTTCCATCTGGTGAATATAATGTAACCCTTCTATTAATTACAATTAAAAATATATGAAAAAAAAGACAAAAGGTATAGACAAAAACAGCAACAAGGAGAAAAAAATCATAAACAAAATCCCTCATTTGTAATAATTAATATGCATCTAGGATTTTCCTGGCAGGGGAGCACAATAGCTCAAAAACTATGTGCATATTGTAGTATAGGAAGAGCCTGAGCAAAATGGACTCCAGGATAGGGAATCAAGAGATTTTTCCGTGGTTGTTGTTTATAAGGTACTATGTGAAGTTATTTCTTTACTTTTTTGTTTTTCTCTTTCTCTTTTTCCTTTCCCTTATGTTTTATTCTATGTTGTTGCTGCAACTGCCTTGGTAGCCAGTGTGTTTTATATGCGTTTATTTGTTTAGCTGAATCTGGGAAGGAAAGGGGCAAAACAAGATGATGAAACAAAGGACAATGGACAATATGTTGGAAATGTGCTCTTCAACTTGGGAAAGGTTTGGGGGAGGGAAAGTGGAAGAAAAACATGGGAAAGAGTAATAATGTTCAAGAAGTAATATACTTACTACTTTATGACTGTAACTGTAACCCCTCTATACATCACCCTGATAATAAAATAAAATAAAAAATACAATTGTCAATAAACCTGAGAAAGGAAAAATTAACAAAATAGCCTTTTATTTCCATTTCCTAGGGTTAATTTCCATAAATATTTTTTTATCTGGTCATATACACATAGCTTTTGAGCCTTTGTGATACTCTGCTTAGAACATTCTCTTTGGGCCTCACTGTGTGAATGTCTAGAGATCTTTGTAATTTATGATTTACAACTGTATCTATCTATCTATCTATCTATCTATCTATCTATCTATCTATCTATCTACATATGTGTGTATGTGTATATTGTCTTTTACCATCCAGTGGGTTTACTTGTTGATTTATAGGCACATTCTAATTGCAGCAAATGAGGGGAACCATGCAACCTGTGTTTCTAATCAGCATTTAAATACACTCTTATAGTGATCCTTTATGATTTCCTCAGCTTGAGATTTTCTGAAGCTGAAATAAAGAGCCAAATCCATAAATGGGATCCCACAACCTTCTTCATGACAACCATTCTTGCTTTGGTCATTACCACTTCTGACTATAAGTTATCCAAGCTTTTAGTCTCATTTATTCAAATGCTTATGTTTGAAGGCTTACACAAAGATGACTCCACAAATCAAATACTATAGAAAGAGACAGCATAGTTGGTTTAATTAATCTATTTATTTTTTTCGTGGTAGGACTAGAACTCTGGGCCTGGGTGTTATCCCTGAGCTCTTCAGTTCAAGATTATCACCCTACCCCTGGAGCCACAGCGCCACTTCTGGTTTTCTTATGGTTAATTGGAGATAAGAGTCTCACAAACTTTAGTGCCAGGCTAACTTTGAACTTTGATCCTCAGATCTCAGCATCCTGAGTAGCTAGGATTACAGGTATGAGCCACCATGCCTAACCATTTAATCTTTCTCTATAGGGTTTCCATGAAAAAAATATTCTTAAAAGTCATGGAAAATGCATTAGCTATCTCATTCAGATGATATGTAATATATTTCCTCAGAAAATATCTTAGGCTTTTATTCTGAAATCCTTCTTAAAACTTTCCTTTAAAATATCATAAATGAAGGACTTATTATGTTTTTTAGATTTATCTTTGGTGATCAGAAGATAAGCTGAAAATGTTCAGCAATTTAGTTTACAACTTTTATATTGTGTTCTTTTAATTTAAATAACCCATTATATCTTTTCTCTTACACTTTGTCCTGGACAAAGAGAAGATGTAACTTGACACTGAACATTTTAACTGAAAATCACTATGACTGTGTCATAACTTGGAAGTCACTTTTGCTATCTTCCAGTGTTATGCAGATAAATAACAATATTGTCAGTAATTCTGACCCCATATAACATGAGCCTTCTTATCTTCCCTCCCACTAATGTTTATCCTTTATTAAGGCTTCATTAACAGGGTTCTTGGACCCTTATAATATCTAACTTACATTTTTTTTCTCAGGAAAGTCTGTAGATTTTCTACTTTTCTGATTTCAACATCAGTGAAACCAGTTTCAGTTGCTTATTGATTGCATTGAATTATTTTCCAGTGTTTGTTTTTGCATAGAAATCACATTAATAACCAAAGAGCAGAATCAGTCTAAATGTCCCTTGTCCCTGGACCAATGAGTAATAGAGAAAATATAACACGTATACAGCATAGACATTTATTCATCTATAAATTAGACTGTAACTCATTTGCAAGCAAAATGAATAGAATTTGAGATTATACTGTTAAGAAAATTAAGAAACCTTCAGAAGGAAAAAGATCACATTTATTTTCTTACTTATTGAATCTGTAGCTAAAACACATAGGTGTATATGTGTGTGTGTATATATGTACAATTTTAGAGGTTGATTTAGATATATTTATGAATAAATTTTTAGTTGGTTTACTTTCATGAATGGCATTTTGGTATAAACTGGCAGCCACAAATGACTTAGTTCAGTTCCTCTCTGGAAAAGTATCTCTGAAAGCTTCCTATATTCCCTGATGGTGTGGTTCTTGGTTGTAAGATTCAATGCCCAAGAGAATCAGGCAGGATCTTTTTCTTACTTTATGACTCACTTCTGAAGTCACTGAGAGTGACTTCATAAGCAAACATTATTCCACTGAGATTCAAGATAGGCAGGGAAACATACAGCCTGCCTCTAGAGAATAAAATTATCAAAATGTTATTTTAAGGAAAGTATTTCCTAAGGAAAATGTGGCATAGTCTCTCATACATAGTTTAGCATTTTACTGTAAAGAACGTACTTGTGTTTTTCTTATTTGGAACTAAATACTACTATACCTATCATTTTAGTGAGTGGTTTTTGGAGAACACATATTTACATTTATATAATCATCTAGAACTGCTGGTGTTAGATATGCATATGATTAGCATTAGAGTTTCTTCCAGTTTTCAAAATTACATAGACTATTTTTTCACATTCCTATGAATACTGTTGGCAAATGTTAGCATTTGTGCAAGTTGATAACAGCTAAAGATTTTGACTTACTGTATTGCAAAAGGGGAGAATCTAAATCTCTATAGCTTGAATCAGGGATCAAATGAGGTTTTTAGACAACAGACTGCAGATAAAAGAGAAGTTCTGGAATGTTTGGGGCTGGCTAATGAGAAATAAAACTATAATTTATCTTCGTGCATCTTAAACCCTGCTCCCCCTAGGCAAACTGTCCGAATACCTTAAGACAGTTGTGCTAGGGAAATCTGACATTATTAATGAATTTTGGTTTCTAACTAATTTTATGGATGTCTGTCACATATGTCTTCAATATTTTTCCAACTCAGTCACTTGATTAGACTTGTCTTCTACTAATGATTAACATACGGACTATAGCAAGGAATTCACAATTGTAGATCTGCTACATGATTCGCTGTGATATCATGAGAGAAATCAGAAACAGAAAATGAATGAAAAAATAATGAGGTAAAAATTATGTATTTTAAGGTGTTGTTTAGGAGTGTACAATATCTGAGCTCAGTCTCCATTAACACACACACACACACACACACACACACACACACACACACACACACAATCCTACTACTACTACTCAAAATGTAAAACTTCAGAGGTAACTTCCCTTTTCCTCTCCCTCCTTCCTTTCCCTCCCTCCCTCTCTTTCTTCCTTCCTTCCTTCCTTCCTTCCTTCCTTCCTTCCTTCCTTCCTTCCTTCCTTTCCTCCCTCCCTCCCTCCCTCCCTTCTTCCCTCCCCCCCTCTCTCCTTTCCTTCTTATTTTCTTCCTTTCTTTCTTTTTTTTGCCAGTCCTGATTCTTAAACTCAGGGCCTGAGGGCTGTCACTGAGCTTTTGTGCTCAAGGATAGCACTCCAGACATTGAGCCACATCTCCAGTTCTGGTGATTTAATGGATTATTGGAGATAAGCCTCTCATGGACTTTCTTGCTTGGGCTGGCATTGAGTCATGATCCTTGGATCTCAGCCTCTTGAGTAGCTAGGATTACAGGCGTGAGCCAATGTTACCTGACAGATGTAGGATTTTTTTTTTTATTGCTAATACTAGGGCTTGGACTCAGGGCCTGAGCACTACCATTGGCCTTTTCTCAAAGCTAGTACTCTAACACTTGAGACACAACACCACTTTTGGCTTTTTCTGTGTATGAGGTATCAAGGAATCAAACCCAGGGCTTCATACATGCTAGACAAACACTCTACCATTAGGCTACATTCCTGGCCCCAGTGGTAGGTGTATTAAGTCAATAAATTTTGGGGTGCTTCATTCTACTGAAATGAACAACTAAAAGAATATTATCTGCTTACTTTCACTAAGTCATTTTGGTGTACATGCAATAGGATTGCATAGTGCATTTTTCTGAGGACTCTGGAACTGAACAAGTTTTAATAGCCTTTAGTAAAATATATATTCAATTATTTTAAACACATTTTTATTAAGATTGTTTCCTTTAAAATAAAAAAGAAAGACCCCTCCACAAAAAATAATTAATTGTAATTCTTGATTCAGTGGTATCAGAACTCACAAAATATCCTTGTTCAATATGTCTGCCTGCCAAATTATGTGTACCTATAAAAAATATTTTACCAAAAGAAATATACTGCAGAAATAGAAACAAAGGACACTGTATATACAACGTGGATGGGAAAACACTGGAGGGAGAAGGTGAGTACTTTTTCTAAGCATCTTTTTTTCTTTTAAATTTTGTTTCTGGAAACATGTTTAGACTTTATATACTCCAAAAATAAAAATTACTAAACAGGAAAAAAATATTACTTTCTTTGCAATTTTTGGACCTTTTTTTAGCAATAAAATAAACCAAGCTGTATGATTTAAAAATTCTCTCTTATGGGCCAGGAGAGTAGCCTAGTGGTTGAGTGCTTACCTCCCATGCATGAATCCCTGGCACCACATACACAGAAAAAACCTAGATGGGAGAGATTCTATCATATATTTCTTTAGAATAACTTTGTTTTTGATTGAGCAAGTTCAGGGCACAATGCCTGAATTAATTCATAGGTCTTTTACTACCCTACATTTCTTTTGATATAAATTTCATGCTACAATTTCTTTTCAGAAATTTATTGTCTAGGAAATTGAGATAGCATTTTTATAACCAACAAATCAACCTTCCCTTTTGTGTGTTTTCTTGAAATTTGCCTTTGTTTGTTTGTTTGAGGCTTCATGTGTAGATTTTAACTCATCTGACTATTAAACATATATGAAAAGTTTCAATTTTTTTTCTGCCAGTCTTGGGGACTAAACTCAGGGCTTGAGCACAGTCCTTGGGCTTTCTCAAGGCTACAGCTCTACCACTTGAGCCACAGAACTACTTCTTGCTTTTTCTATGTATGTGGGCCTGAGGAATCAAACCTGGGGCTTTGTGCATGCTAGGCAAGCACTCTACCACTAGGCCACACTCTCAGTCCTGAAAAGCTTTATTTTTGTAACAACAAAAATAAGTAACAATCCTGTGTTTTCTAATTGAAGACAGGCAATTGCTTATGGTCATTGCACATTTATAAAATATACATAGGTATATTTAAAGTCTCTTGTAATAATTTCCTTGCTGTTTACAGTGTTTGTTGTCAGTTTGACTGCCATTATTTGTAGCTTCTGTCCCTTGTCAAGTAAACAGACTTGTACATTTTATAAACTTTGTTAAAATAAGATTATCCCTTTTTTGATATAATTGGCTGAACTATGTTTACTTGTTTGAGAAAACTAACTTGGTTTTCCATAAGCTTATTCAATCACATGTCTTGAAAATCATTCCAGAAGGACAGGTGACACCTACTCTTATAGCTATCATTGGAAAATGAGAGAAAAAAAATCCATAAATATTTCATCAATTTTTTGGACTTATATTAGTGTTTCTAATATTTTTGGACCATAAATTGCAACACAAATAAGCTCAGATATACTGAATGGGAAAATAATACCCAACTAATTAGTTACATAAACTTCAAAGCAATAGATATGGATGCAGGGAGAAGTGCTACATAGTTTACTAATGCATGTTTCAACTATATGTGTCCAGCATGAAGAAATACACAGCTCATTCTTTAGAAGTGGCTTAATTTAAAGTTGAACATTTCTAATATTACTATAGATTTTGTAACTAATGCTTTATACTATTTCTTTTTTATACCTCTTGAGGCCAAATATCTATCATTTCTGATATTTTCAACATTTTATGTTAATACAGTAATAAATAACCATTGTATATGTCTGTGTGTTACTACTGTGTGATGGTTACTGAAAGTATTATGGAATCAGTATTTGTACAAATTAGAGTAAATGTATAATCATTACTGTATTTCCATAATCTGTATTTTAATTGGTTTAAACAGTCTTTAGGTAAATTTTTCTATTCATTTTTATTGTGTTTCATTGTCAGGGTAACACATTTTTTGTATTTAGAAAGTATTTTACATAAGGCTTGTAAAATCTTTGTTGTCTTCTCAGATATCATAATTGTCATTAATCTCTACCTCATATCTTCCATACTAGCATTTTTTTTCAACCAGAAGTTTATGCTTTCTTCTTGTCTGTTCCATTCTCTCCTACCCTGTCACTTATCATGTTCTCACAAGTTCTCTTTGAATGTATTCACTGAAAATACATTTTTATAATTGGAATTATACCTCAGTTGACAAAAATTTCAAATGATACACTTGTAAAATTGGACTGCAGTAATCTAAGATGATTTTGTAGTAGAAGGGCATCTGCTTCCACATAACTTATTTTCTATTATGATAACACTATAATGATTTTGCATTTCAATAATCTTGTCAACTTAAAGAACATGTTTAAATTTCTGTTTGGTGAGACATATTTTTATTTTTTAGTGATTTTACTATTTGTATTAAGGTGTACATGTGTAAATATAGCTTTTTGTATTAAGAAATTTCTGGGATTTATATCTTCCTACATAAGTAACATCTACCACCACTGCTTAATTCATAAGCCATCGCTGTTATTGAGTGTTTGTATATGTGATTTCTTTCATTCACTCAATTCATAAAAATAAAAATGAATAATCATTCTAAACAAAGGTTAGAACAACACAAAAGAAATACATATTATTCTGATATGTTAAGGGACTAAATGAGGATGGTTTCTTATGAACCAGTTACCAACAAGATGAGGAACACAGATTCAAGAAGTCATCCTAATATAGGTTAAGAAAAAGAATTTGAAGGCAGGGAGTTTGGCCTAGTGGTTAAAGTGCTTGCCTACCATGCATGAAGACCCGGGTTCGATTCCTTGGTACCACATACACAGAATTAAAGCCGGAAGTGGTGCTGAGGCTCAAGTGGTAGAGCTCTAGCCTTGAGAAAGTCCAAGGACAGTGCTCAGGCCCTGAGCTCAAGCCCAGGACTGGCAAAAAAAAAAAAAAAAAAAAAGAATTTGAGCTGGGGGAGGTGGCTCACACCTGTAGTCCTAGCTAGCTACTCAGGAGGCTGAGATCTGAGGATCAAGGTGCAAGCCAGCCCTGGCACAAAAGGACCTGAGACTCTTACTCCAATTAACCTCTAGAAAACGGGAAGTGCGGCTTGGCTCAAGGGTAGGGCAGTAGCCTTGAGCTGAAGAGCTCCAGAACAGCGCCCACGCCTGAGTTAAAGCCCCAAGAATAAAAAAGAAAGAAAGAAAGAAAGGAAACAAGAATTTGATTTCTGAAAGCTGTTTATTTTCACACAATACCTTTTTATTGAATAGAGTTCATAAATAACTTAGCACATTGCATTTGTAGAGCAGATTGTGATAAAAATTTATATTTCCTCCAAGTAACTATGTTACAGTTTGATGTTATATATTAGGCCAACCATTAAATAAGTCGTAGACATGGCAGACAATATGTTATAAAATAATGTATACAACCATAAATTTGGGCAATGGTGCTAAATGATAAAATGATGTTTCACACAATGAGAAATAAGTGGTCCACTTACTTTGATCATTCCTGGGGCACAATGAATCATAAAATGAAAGTGGGATATATGAAAATGAAATTCTCCAGGATCATACCCATGACTTGTCTAACCCAATTAACTTAATTTTCCTTTATCTCTTCAGGTGTTCCCTTCATTTATTATGATTCCGGGTCTATTACTATATCTTCACACAACCAAAGTTATCACATTAAGGGTAAATTTGAGATACATCATACTTACAGAATAATTAGATGGTGACAGCATTATAGGCAAAACTAAGTTAAACATTACAGCACTATTTGAAACTTTGATTCTTCCACAGGTGTTACTTGATGATACACACACACACACACACACACACACACACACACACACACATTTGGATTTAGATGGTGGGCTTGGTTTTATCTCATGTGCATTGTTGCCACAGAAGAAAGACTAATTATACTTTAGGTGATTAGAAGAGCTATATGGACATATATCTTTATGTCCTTTCCCCTGATGGTACTGTCAATCATTAGGTAGGATGTACAGGCTAAGGAAGCACAGATCTAAAGTATTTGTGGTAGAAACGGATTCTCTACAATTTTATCTTTCAGAACGTTTTTATTTCTTTAATTCATTGATATGTAAGTAGCAGGTCTTACTTAACACATGAAAAAGAGAACTGAAATCAGTATTTTCAAGACATAAGGACTGCCTATGTGTCAAGCAGCTTCAGATAAAAAAATAAACCTATTAATACTAAAAATTGATAGAGTGAAAGATTTTTACCTAATTCCTATACATAAAAGTTAGCTCATTATCAAGTTAAAATAATAAAACTCCTGCACAAAACAGATATAATTTTAAATGAAAATCAAAGCAAGATGTTGTTTTATTAGAATTTTCTTTTATTATGCCATGTAACTTGATATAAGACTTTAGAAACCATTGAATCACGCCATAACATCGTTACCTATGATAGAAATATAACACATTGCATCATGTGTATATATCCATTATTTGGAGTCATATTTGTGGTATACTTAACTATTCTTTCTATTTTTTGTTCTCTATAAACATTTATTCACAAGGTTGAACACTTCCATAAATAAATGTATTTTAATTATCCTTATGTAAACATTCTAGAAAATATGCAAAATGTACCAACATAAATAAGATAAAGAATTTTTGGAAATCAAGTCATCTTATTTTTGCACTGCCAACTTTTCTAATAGATCAGTATTTGGCTTTTTAATGATTGGTGTAGTGTGAGGTAAATGAGAAAATAATTTCAACTTTCAAGGACTAACTAGTATGCCATTATCAAAAAACAATGTATTATGCGTTTTTCTTATGACTGAAGTGATACTAAAATCCCATGCTTAATGCTTATTTGTTGTGCACATACTCAATGGATTCCATGTGTGCTCCAGAAATTACTTGAAAAATTGAGATATATACTTGTTAAAGATAAAAAGGAAGAAATTGAATTAGGAACGCTGGATCAAAATCTGCAACTGTAACCTCTGTGTACATCACCCCAACAATAAAATAAAATTTAAAAAATATCTGCCCAGTCCAAACAAGCTGTAGGTTAAATGTTACCTTGCAAAAATTTCATTGATATATCAACTAGTATATTTTTCATGATAAACAATTAATCCCTTTGATTAAGCTCCTTTTCTACTCTCATGCTTGTGAATAATTCAACTTTCAGCAATGCCGAAAGCTTTGACATAAGTATGAATATAACTAAATTGTCCATTCTCTAATTTAAATATTTACTGTTGTTGACCTTGTCTTATGATTTTCCAAGATATTTTGCTGTTTTTGCATTGTGAGTACATATGTCATAGTCTTCTCATTCACTGCTCCCCACTTCATAATGAAAACATTAATTTTTATTTTTTGAAGTCACTCTTCTTGGTTGTCTAAATATATTCCAAGATTCTGTTTATTAGTAGTACATTATATTTAATAACCTCGACTAAATTATTGAAAAATCTATATAAATTTGCTGATTAGGGTGGTTTGCTTTAGGCCAAGAATTCTTCCTTTCTGAAAAAAAAGATCAAGAAATTTGTAAGTGGTGAATTCCAAAAAATATTTTGCATAATTTCCCATGGGAGTAGTGGGAGCTGCTATAGCTCTAGGAAGTTCATACGCAGACCATGGCTGTAGGGAAACTCGTAAGATGTTTCCACAGAATGAGCTTCAATTTAGTTACATTTATGAGAAAGAATTAGTTTTCTGGCCTGTGGCTCCCAAAGATCGACTTCTATGATTAGATTTTAAAGTTCTGCTTATGATGAAATCTGCAATCCATAGTTTCTTGTCACCAAAAATATGTTCTACCTCTCTCAATTTGCCTTCAAGCTTTTTTTGAGTTTTCTTCCTTATGCATTTTCTAAACAGTTTAATTGGGCATCCAATCTCTATCCTTCAGATACAAACACCTTGGGGTATTTTTTAAAAGTATATAAGAATTAATGGTATCTATTTCTTCTTATACGAATGGGTTCTTTAAGGTGTTGTGAAAAGCATTTATTGGATAGGGAAAGAAGAGGGAAAATCTAGAAAAAAGCTTGAATTCCCAGAGGAATAAAGAAAGCGTTGATTCTTGCCAAAATTAAAAAGGGATAAAGCCAATAAAATAAAATATATTTTCATATCTTTAGCCCCTGGCATATTGTAGATGCTTAGGAGATGTTCATTTAGTTATTATAATTATAGTTATATGATATTATAATTATAGATAATTATATAATGATAATATAATTTATTATAATAATGAAAATGCCTCTGAGCTGATGAACAAGAAATCATTGGAATTAAGATCTTCCTGGAGGTATATCCATTTTATTTTTATGTAATATTAATTATGTAAGCACATGTAATTTATTTTGGCAATGAGAAATAAAGTGAAAGTGTAGATTGTCATTTTCACATATATGTGTTAAATATAATGTACAATTACCAGGTACTAGGTATTGTCAAATACTACTAATTTGACTCCTCTGAAAGACATTATAGAAATAAAAATGTACAATTTTATCTTTCTGATTCTGTCTTACTTCATTTAACATAATGCCAGTGTTTCAATTGATGTAGTAGGCATAAGAATTCTTTTTCTTTCTTCATACTAGATAATATCTAGTTATATGTCATTATAGAGTACCATTTTCCTATTTATATGTTGATAGACACTTGCTTTCTATCCTGCATGGTGTATAGTTCAACTATGAACATGTATATACAAATTTATGCTAGGAGAATTGACAGGGGAATGGATAGACCATGTGATTCTGTTTTCATTTTTTGAATATTTTTTCCATAGTAACGTATCCCTGAAGAAGTTTTAGATATTTTTATTTTACTTGATGATTTTATTATTGGTTTGATATGTGATTGCTTTATAGTATTCTCTTATCATCTTGCTTTCTGTTAATAAAATTTGTAAGGTTTGGGGACGGGAGTTTGGCCTAGTGGTAGAGTGCTTGCCTAGCATGCACGAAAACCTGGGTTCAATTCCTTGGTACCCCATACATAGAAAAAAGCTAGAAGTGGTGCTATTGCTCAAGTGATAGAGCTTTAGCCTTGAGAAAAATCCAAGGACAGTGCTCAGGCCCTGAGCTTAAGCCCAGGACTGGCAAAAAAAAAAAATTGTAAGCTTTTCATTTCCAAATTTAGTAACTTTAATATTTTTCTTTTGACAATGTGCTTTGTTGATATCTTTCAAGGAAAAAGTTGGTTTAATTGATTTTTCTCATTATTTCTCTTTCAGGTTTATCTTTGCTGTAATTATTATTTTCTTACTATGCTCTTTTCATTTTGTGTTTCTTTTTCTAATTACCTAAAGTACAAAGTTAGGATTTTGAGTTGAACATTCCTTTCTTAAAAAATGAAAATAGATACTTCTTAATCCTGGGTGCTTTATTTTTCAAAACACTGTTGAATTGTGTGTTGTTTCGTTTTAACATATTGAAGGATGCTTCTCTTTTCTTTCTGCTATTTCTTTCTATTTTTTTACAAAAGATAATTTAAGATAATTTACAATTGGATATGTTCTTTTAAACTTTATTAAGATGTGTGATAAAGCCCAGTATGAATTTAGCATAGACATAAAGGAAGTGTTTAAGCAGTTACTGTTGGATATAGCGTTCGGTAATACCTGTTATGACTGTTTTACATAGGCTATTCAGGTTTTTTTCATCCTGATAAACATTTATTTACTTGTTGCATCCATCACTAAAGATTTAGTAATAAATGTGTCTATAAATACTGAATAATTTGCTATTTATTCCATTAATTCCATATTTATTTTCTATGTATAGTTTATACTTGGAACATGTAGGTGAAGATACATATGTTCTTATCTTTTTGATGAATTAATCATTCATCTCTATGAAGCTTCTTGTTGTTTATTGTTATAAGTGCCATCAAGTTGATTTTGTCATTCTTACCCTTTTTATTTTATTTATGTATTTATCTGTTTTGTGCCAGTCATGGGCTTAAACTAAAGCCCAAGGTGCTGTTTCGGAGCCTTTTTGCTCAAGGTAGCTTTCTACACTTAACTCAGAGTCCCACTCTTTGTTTTTTGGTAGTTTATTGGAAAAAATAGTCGTATTGACTTCTTTACCTGTGATCCTCAGATATCAGCCTCCTATACAGCTAAGATTATAGATGTAAGCCTACAGTGCTTGGCAATATTTGCATTGGAATACTGCTATTCATGCAATATTAAAATGAATTCTCTATGAAAAACATGTACCTTGATTTTGAGTTCTCATTTTATTCTTCTAAATTTGTCATTTAAATTGATTTACATTTAAGTAATTACTGATAATATTGTCATTTGTTTATATTTTAAATTAATAATGGTATTTTATTGTTGGGATGATATAGAGATGGGTTACAATTACGTTTGTTAGATATTGGATACATTACTTCTTGGACATTGATACCCTTTCCCATGTTTTTCTCTCACTCTCCCTCCCACACCCCTTAACATTCATCTTGGTGTTTTTCCCCCTTCCCTTTCCTATTTCAAATAAACAAATACATAAATATAAAATATTCCAGTCAGCAAAGTCAGGTATAGTAACAACATGAGAAAAGCATGAGAAAAGAAAAGAAAAGAGAGAATATAAATAACTTCACACAGTAGGTTAAGAACAATCTCAAAGATAAACTTTGTTTCTATATGCTGGAGTTCATTTGGTCTAGTCTTATCCTATATAGCTATATGTACATAGCTTTTGAGCTATTGTGGTCCTTTGCTAAAAAAATCCTAGATATGTATTGATTATTACAGACAAAGGAAACTATGGAGTCTATGTTTCTTTGGCATACTTCACTTAATATGATTTTTTCTAAGTCTTTCCATTTCCTTACAAATGATGCAATGCCATTCTTTCTGATGGCATCATAGAATTCCATTGGGTATAAGTACCACACCTTCTTGATTCACTCATCTACTGGGGGTATCTTGGTTGGTTTCATATTTTTGCTATGGTTTCATATTTTTGCTGCAATGAACATCATTCTGCTAGTGGCTTTAGTATATCCTTGTTTCTGGACGATTGGGTAAATGCCAAATAGTGGAATTGCTGGGTCATAGGGGAGCTCTATATTCAGTCTATTTAGGAATCACCATACTGCCTTCCAGAGTAGTAGAAAAAGTTGCACTCCACCAACAGTGTAGTAGTGATCCCTTCTGGCCACATCCTTGCTAGCATCTGCTGTTAATAGATTTTTTGATAATGGCCATTCTAACTTGGGTGAGATGGAATCTCAAAGTTATTTTGATTTTCACTTATTTTATGGGCAGAGTAATAAGTCTTCTGCCTTCATTGTCCTTCGTTTCTTTGCTTAATGGTAATTATTTTTTTACATCCTCTTTAACTTCTCATTTCCTATATTATGCTTTATACAGTATTTTGGAAATTACTATGGATAATGGAACCACACGAATACACACACATATTGTAATTTGAGTGCATTGATGTAATGTGTTATAAATTGATATATACTTAAATTCCATTATGGTAAAAAAATCTAATTGTTACACAATATTCTTCCTCCATTTGTATTTGATAGAGTAAATTATATGCACATATATTATATATCTATAAAATGAATATATATCTATCATTTGCTTTTACATTTTAAACTTGTAGTAATAACTGTGACTATGATTACCCACTCTGAAGTTGGTCTCTTCATTGTGTTTGCTTCATTTACTATGCACCAAATTTTTTATTTGATAAAATTCCAGCTTTCAACTTTGGTCATGATTTATTGCATCATTAGAGCCTTATTAAGAAAGTCATTGCTCACACTTACACCTTTAAGCATTTTTTTCTGTGCTTTTCTCTATTAGTTCTGCTTTTATAAGTAGTATATTAAAGCTAACTATCCACATGCATATAATATATTATTACTATGTTTATCTATGTATCTATCTCTATTTATGTATCTACCAATCGAGATGTATATATCCTAGCTCTCTATCTGTTCTAATGTATCAACTTATTCAATTTATTGAGATCTTCATGGTAAGCATAATAATCTAGGTTTGAAATATATTTATACATGTTTTCTTCCACATCTGGATTCTACATGTTTTTAAAGTATGCTAAAATAGAAATAAGGCTATATGGGAATAGGAGAGGGTACTTGGAATCAGTGGGACTAGACATATCTGAAAATGTCAGGATAAAACATTACTTTGTATAATTAACACAATAAAATGTACTTAAGGATGGAAATGCAAAGTACTTCCTATCTGCAAAAGAAAATATTCTTCTGTTTGCTGAATATGACATAGCAGAAATTTTTATTGATGAAGATTTTATTGACATGGAAATATCCATTGTTGCTTTCCTGTGAACTGACATAATGTTACCAACTTTTGTTATAGCAGGTATTTGTTTGAATAAGCTTACTACTAAACCGAAGAAAGAGATATTGCGATTTCTATGTTAATGATGACATTTAAAATTTTTTTCAAACAAAGCAACCGACTAAATAAAAATACTCTCAAGTACCATGTGAAAATGTATGATGTGAAAAATTGCCAGATCACTTATGTAAGTGTGATGAATCTTTGAGATAGATTGAGTCTTGTGTGGTAAGAGAGGGTGAAAAGTTCAAAAGAAAAGAGGAAGGAATACTCTAGAGGCCTTATTGATTAGGGGCAAAGATAATGATTTTTACAGAAATTCGTTGACTTGACAATATAGAAAGATTTCCAAGTAAAAAATACAGTAAGTAGAATTCAAATAATAAAACAAAGATGGGCTGCTGTTTTAAATCTAAGGCAAAGGATACTTTAAACATCAAATATCCGAAGTTATTCATTATTTACCTAATTTTTTAGATAGCAATTTTACTTGGTATTGTATTGGGTTTTACAAAGATAGGATGATATATTTTGTCAACTTTAAAATTTATTAAAAATTTGAGTAAGTTTATTCTGTATTTATAGTACTCAGAAGGCTAAATGAGCTAAGTTTGAGTGGGAACTGAAAATTCTCACAGTTTATTTTTCTATTTCAAGGCATTTATTTAGTACAATCATGGGTCTCTTTCATTTCCATATATATTTTGGATCTATCAATTGATTTCTGCTGAGAAAAATAATTGAGTTTATTTTGGGGATGTGCAGCTTAATATGCAGTGTATTTTGACAGGTACAATAATACATCTTTCAGTCTAATAACAGGACATTTTAAAAATTTACTTATATATGAGATTTTGAAAGTTTTTTTTAGTACCATCATTTTCTTAACTGGTGTATCAATCAATTGGCTATACGAATTCACAGTACTTTTTTCTTATCATATCCAGTCATTTGTAGACTTGACTAATTTGTTCATTGTTTAGGTAATCTACTATTTGTATACAGTTTTAGGTAGCCATTTCATAATAATGTTTACTTCCTTTCATTCTGGAACTTGAGAGCCTGAGTCACCTCTTACTTTTTTCTCCATTTTCAGTATAGCTGAAGATTTGTTAATTCTAGACTTCTCTTTCAATAACCAACTTTAGTTTTCTTTTTTCCCTCTATTACTTTCTTTATTTTATTTAATCCCATTTTAAACTTAAATATTTGCTTCTTTCTTCTTGCATTATGCTTCATTTGCTATGAGTATCTATTAACAATAAATAGAAAGAATTACGATAAATAATATTGAGCAACTCACTGGGCTAGAACGTGATGTTTAGGTGTATCAACATTTAAGTGGAAAGTATATAGGATTTCAAACTCTGAAAACTTATTCAGACTTGTTTTCTGCTTAGCATTTAGTCTGTCCCGACAAATATTCCATATTCATTTAGAAAAATTAGTACTTTGTTCACAAAAAAGTCTACAGCTGTTATGTCTAGTTGACTTGGAAATTGTTCTTTTGGTTTTTGAAATTCTGGGTTTTTAAATGTTAAATGTGGATTACTGAAGTGTGCCATTATGATTACTGGATTAATTTTTCTTGTATATATATGAAATTTTATTCCTTATTTCATTTAACAATTTAGTCTCTGTAGTACCTTAGTCTATGTAGTATATTATTAATATTAGTCTATGTGGCAGATTTCTATGCTTTCATAGTAATCTATTTTGGGTCTAAAATATGAAAACTCTCTGTTATAAATATGATGTCCTTTTTTACTTACAAGCATGTTATGCAAATCCTATTTAGACAGAGGTTTTAATAATCTATCATTTAACAAATTTTAATGAATTTTTAATAAATCTGTAAATATAAACATCATTAATGATAGGCTGCAATTTACATCTTTCATTTTGGTATGCATTTTATATGCTTTATGTCTTTCTTACTCCTTTACTCCTTTATTTGTCCTCCTCTATTGTTGTCCTCTTTTGTGTTAAAATAATATTTTACAGTACACAATTTTATTTTTTATTAAGTTTTGGCTCTTTTACTTAGTGGTATCGTTGAGTTATCTAATGATTTATACTTTTTTAATGTATATAAATATTTCTGATTAATGCCCATTGAGCCCTGCATCTGTTCAAAGAAGGTGATTTGTAGTGAATAGGGTTTGATTTTGGTGAAATAAGTAAGCTAAGCTGTTTTTCATGAACCAGCATTTAGTTTAGGTGATCATGATACACAGTAGGTGGGAATTTTGTGAATTTGTCAACTAATTGGTTGATTTCCAGGTCTGTCATCATTTTAAGGTTACCATGGAGCCTAGGAAGTGGATGAGAGAATATAGCATGTTAAAAATACCATTATATTATATTCATTTTAAGCCATTTGAGGTAGATACTGGTGATTTCATTGAATGCCTTTGTTAATATGCTACATTGAAACTGATTTTGACAAGCAATGTTCCACTCTTGTCTTGTGGAGGGGTATATTTCTTGATTGTTATTTTAGATGACCCTATTTTCATGATATCACGCAGATCTTTTAAAAAATGATTTAGGGATTGGGGATTTAGCTCAGTGGAAGAGCAACTTGCTTGGCAAATGCAAGGCCCTTATTTCCGGCCTCAGCTCTGGGGAGGAAAAAAAGCTATAAAAATGATTTAGCTGGCATACACTCTTGTGACCCATTAGGATCACAGATTATGGTTTATATTTAAATGCTGGTGAAATCTGTTGGAATTTTTGAAAGATTATATAAAGCAAGAATTTCTATGGAAGCTCCTCTAACAGGAACACAAAGAACAATTTTATTAAAGCTCATGGTAAACATAATTCTCATATAGATATTTTTAGGTATTATTAATCCTTTAAACATGCTATAATAATTTTTTTCATTATTAAAACGTACTTTAACAATGGCTGGTTTAAATTTCTATTCCTATGCTTTTATACTTTAGCAAAAGAAGCAATGTAGGTTTATATTATTGGGTGAGGCTTTTCAGCATTGGTAATAGCAAGCATATTATGAGCATTGTCACACTCAAAGAGTATTTCACAAAAATAGTTTAGGAACTAAAAATGGAAAGCTTAAAGTAGTTTAGGTAATTTAATTTAAAAGTATTTATGGTGGTATTATATCAAATGAATTGTTTTCTAATCACAGGGCTGAGGCTTTTCTCTTGTTGCAGATACAAAATATTTACTCACAGTTAAGGCATGCAGTCACAGATTGAGCAAAAAAGAAAACAATTAAAGAAAAGAATAACAGAAAATATCTTCATAGCCTGGATATGGTATAAGAACCAAAATTGAATTTGGTTAGCTACAATGCCTAATTTTCTGATAAGTTGTTGCTTTCTTATACATAAATGCTATCTCCCGAATGAATATGAGAAATTGAGCCAGCTTAAAAGTACCTAAGCATTCATGACTGCTTACTGTAACAGGAAGAATGAGGAAAGAAGTTGTACAATAGAGGTAAGGCGGACTATGTTAAAACAAATTCACTGAACATAAATCAAAACACCGGAATTTTGGCTCCTTGCCTCACAATAACTAGCTGTGGAAGTAGATAAAGAATAGGTATTTTTATTGATTGTTTTTGAGAATCACAGATTTTAGCTCTCAAACTTGAATAACAATAATAAAATAGCTATTATGCAAATAAGCCTAGGAAGCTGAAATATTTTATGTCTTTCTAAATGTGGTAGGTGAAGCATTCTTGTCATTCTAAATAATATTTTCTCAAGGAAACGTCTATTGAACAACCGTGTGTTTGATTCTGTGCTCCCATTCCTGTCAACCCTTGAATGATTATTATATATTCCAAAATTTGCATACACAGGAAATTCTGATTATCATAACAATTCAGCACATTAAAATGTATGTCTTCCCATGACTTAGAATACTATATTGGCAAACAAATGCAGATCAGAAAGTTTTCTGAGCAGTGCACTGCCTGGATAGGATATTTTTGGAAATTACTGGAGTAATCAAACAAGTCTGAAAGAACTCTGGTGATTTTTTTCCCAGTATAAAGAAATTATTCTTCTTCAGTTTCCTGAGTTGCCTGTGTATGACTTGGAGAGAAGAAAGAGGATGCTAGGAAATATTGCAATAACTTAACTTGAAACCTGCTGTTTTAGACCTGACAGCTGAATAGATGCGTTTTCTCTGTGGGCTACAGTTAACCTGTTATGAGCAAGTCTGATTCTTGCTGATCCTTATACAATATTAATGAAAAGCCATGAAAATAGGAAGATAAGTGTATCTTAGGCCTTGCAAAGTCACCACCACTGCAGTTAATCACTTCCTAGTTCTTGTTAGAAGTCTGCATTTCCAGCCTCTTTGAAATAAACAAAACTGAGTTGGTTCAGAATTGACTACAGAGAAACATTTTACAGCTTTAAATTAGGATGATATGTACTCTCTTCAACATTTATTCCTCAACTTCAAAAATTATTTAAAAAATTGTAAAATATTTGGATAGAAAGTTCCAACAGTTGACTGAGAACAAAGTCTGATTGAAGAGGTTGTAGATAGAACTATATGTTTCACTAATGATTTTTCAGAAGGAAGAACAAGTTTTAAGATACATTTTCAAGTTTTAAATTTATTTAAACTACTATAAGATTTTCACATCTACTCTGATTTTTCAAACTTTCTGGTGATAATATCTATAAATTTTAAGCTATGCTTTATAAAACCTTGCTAATGAAAGGCTTGCTTTCTTTTTTCTGTCTTATCTTTCTAAGATATTCATTCATCTTTTACACAAAAGTGAGGTAGTGGAACCATAGCCAGAAAGATAATAACACTATGATGTGGCCCCTGCTCTCCTTCAACTTATGAACACATAGTGCAACACTCAGACATGAATTCATAATCCAATATAATGTAAAATTTTAACAGTGACCCTAGACAGGAATAATTTTGTCATTAGGCTATGTAATGTGAATAACAAGATTTTCTCACTCTTCCCAACATACTGTCAGTCCAAGTAGTCAATCATGAGAAAGCTAGCATTATGAGCTGAAGGGTTTCACATTGCACTTGATCACTTGCTCTCAAACAGCAAAGTTTAGAAGAGAAGAGATAGGGCTTTTGAACCTTCATAATGTGCATAGTAATCATTACAGATACATTCTTTTAAATTGTCCATCAATCATTGCTTATAATACCTCAGAAAACATATGGTAATGAGTTATTATAAACTTGACATAGCTATGGTTCATCATGTCTTTGATGTTTCAGGCACAGAAGAAAACCATACGGTAGATTTGTGTGACCACTAAAATTCTCATTGTTTTAAAATTACAGAAACATTTTCCATGCAATTATAGTTGATTTATTTGAGCTGTGAATTAAAATGTAAAGAATACCCTATTTATATACAAATGAAAAATGTACAAATATCATTGAGATGAAAAGTTAAACATATGTTATCTTAGTTTCAGTTCACAGAATCTACTAGATTTTCTGTCAGTTTATGATGTGGATTGTCTTATAGTTTGCCTCATAATTAAAATTCCTGCAAGCAAATAAAAATGCTTTTATGTAAACACAAGTATTCAAGTGATATTCAATTTACATATTTCATCTGTCTTTGAATACTAAAATGATTAAAAGGTGTCATTGTTATCTTATCCATTAATATATCTGCCACAAAGGCCAGCTGCTCAATTCTCTTTGTGTGACATCTTTGGTGATGATATAGTAATATTAACCTTGAAATACAATTACTCTATTGAAGTCGGTCATATAGAAACATAAATTTAAGGAAAATGTCTTAATAGTGAGAAGTTCAAGACATATAAGATGATATGCTTATATAAGTACAGATTGTGAAACTAAAAATACTGGAACAAAAATTTCACTGAAATACAACTATTTGGCAAGTCTATTATCTGATAATATTTCTTCTAAACCTACTTTATAACTTAGATTGTTAGTTATTTTAATATATTTCATCCTGTTTATGAGTAAATATCAAGTACTTTAGTCATTGCTATTTGAAGCTGTTAAAAGGAATTATTAGACTTCTAGGTGACACATTTGTTTAAAAATATTCTATATTTTTCCTACAAGCTAGTTCAACTCTATTTCTATGTTTGAGGACTCAAAAGTATTAGAATCTTCTTAATTGATAATTTTATCCTGATCACTCCCAGGTGGTGAGCCAAGCAGTTTTATTTAGTAATAATTTATTTGGTCTCTGTTTGCTCCAAACACTTCGAGCAAAAGCTCAAAATTTTCAAATTAAAGTGTTCATATTCTATTTACATTTTCCTCATAGGTTATTGGAATTACGTCAATCTCTAAAAGAGACAGTTTATGAAAACCTATTGTGCACTGATTCATTCATTGTGCATATTTTTTCATTGTTCTTTTGTGATGTGTACTAAATGTTAAAGAAACTAAACATTTCCTCCAGAGCATGGATACTAAACCAAAGGAAAAATATTCCATTTTGATTATATTTATGATAGAGTGTATAGCCAGACATAGGAACATCTAGTTTATGTCAAAAATATTCATAGTGTAGTCATATTTTAAATAAAAAAGGATTCATAAATATAGAATTAACAGAATATTTCACCTAAGGTATTTAGAGTTTTTGGAGGTAATAGAAAACAGTTCAAAGCAGATATGATGAAGATGACTTGGAAATTAAGATACATATAAAACAAAAATACCTCTCTAAACCCAGGTTACGTTTCATGCATGAAATAATCTCATGACATAATCAAGACTTCATATGTCTGCATTATTCTGGGCAAATATCTGAATTCTATATAGAATGAAATTAAGAATTTTTGAAATTTGATGGGTGAAATTTGCTTCCAGAAATACTTGATTTTATATACAAAGTTATTTCTCTGAAAAGAAAGATATAGATTAATTTCTAAATTAATTATTCAGATAAACCCCATTACTGAAAAAAATCGTTTTTTGTTTTGTTTTATTTTTACTTCTGAGTAAATACAGTGTTTTTCACTCTTGTTATTTCCAGTTTGTGTGTCTTAAAAAGCACAAAATTATTTCCTAGAAATCTAAGGATCAATTTAGTCCAGTTGCTAACTTTCAATCCTAAATTATTAGAGGAAATATTTTTAAATGTCTAATGGTGAAATTACTAAGGAATGTCCTTCAAGTTTTAAAAACTCATTGAAATCTGTATTACAATTCTGTAAAGGAATTTGCCACCAGACAAAGATTCATTTAATTTTTCCAGATCCTTTAAAAGTCTTTCATGGGCAAATCTGTAATTAGATTTCATTACTTCCCTTTAATAGCTGCCTTGACCAATTTGGCTGCTTAAAATCCATTACTAGAAGATTTGGAATACAGCTTTTGATAAATTCCAATCATTAATTTTAGAAACTATCAAACAAACTAGGCAGAGCAGAGATAATACATTTGTATCTATTTTATAATCTAAATGTGTTTTAACTTATTAATATAAAATTTTAAATTAAAGTGGAGTGAGAATAAAACAACAAACCTCGTAGAAATCCATCACTGAATTGTAAAAACTACTAAAACTTTTTACCATATTTAGCACTATTTTGCTGAACAACTTAATTTTCTTGATTTACCTTTCTTCTTCTCCACTCCTCTCCCTTCCCCTCTCTTCTCCCTTCCACTACTTTTCCCTTAGCTCTCTTGTTATCTTCCCCCTTCCTTTCTCCCCTTCTCTCCCCTCCTCATTTTCTTTATTAATTTTTCTTTCTTAATGTTTCTTTGAAAATGTGCTAGTTGCTTATAATTGGCTAGTGCTGTACTATCATTTAGTATATTAGTAGCACTATGTCTGCCCACTAAAAAAATTTTGTATTTGTTTAAGTTTTTGGTTTTAATTACTTTTCAGTGTTCTTGCTGTCTATTCAACTCAGATAAAGTTTTACTCACTCCCTCACTTTAAATATTTGAAATTTCAAAAATTCTTTCTGAATTTAGTGAAGATTCTGAAGTTAGATAATGGATTAGAGTTTTCTTCTTGGAATGCCCATGACCAAGAAGAGCCAGAGTAATATAGAGAAAAATACTTTTCTGAGGTGAGAATCAGAGCTACAGGATCAGGAATCAGAGAAGATGTAAGACAGGACAATAGAAAAGCACAGTTTTAAAGTTCATTCATAGGAAAGTGGAATACCTTTGGCGTCGTCAATCCCATAATAAATGGAAATCTAAAGATACAACCACAGGGTAAGCCAGGCCTTGGAGACAGATTCTACTCTGCATTATAGAACATGGAACTCAGCTTGCCTTCCCTGCTCTGAGACACATGGGAGAGGGGTTTTTACTTAGATATTGGGCTACTTTGGGTACATCCACATGGAAATCTCTATTCCAAGTGAAAAACTATCCAGTCTATAAGCCACAAAGTCTGTGATAACAAATGTCACTCCAGTATTTCAAGAAGAGAAAGTGATCATGCCAGCGGTATATGATGGGCCTCGACTTTAACCCATTTCACACAGAATATCAGCCTATTCATTGGGAATAGACAGAAATTTCAGTCAACTCCAGCTAAGATCATCTACCCTCACTAGCGTGGGAGACTGCAGCATTGGAACATGCACAGTGTTGGATTTCTCTCTTAAAATGTATCCATCGATATTGATTTCAGTATTTAGCTGAAAAATAAATTTAAAAGCTTTTGGGCTATGGGTAACAAATATCCTCTCCTTGTCTGACTATGCACTACTATGGAAGGTAATTTAATTGTATACATCCCATTAGTCCCTTGAATTCTTTTTGTAGAAGTGGAAGGTAGTAGTAAACAGATAAAAGCTACTCTGGTTTGAAGTTCTTAACTAAAAGGTGTTCCAAATTTGCAGTTAAAACCATATATGTCTGAAGCTACTGTCTAGTTAAAAACCCTCAATTATTTTAAGAGCTTGCCTTCACCATACTTTTACATTTATATGGCATTCTCCTCTTACAAAATTTTGCTGCCACAGAGCTGAGATGATTTTAGCAATTAGTTATGATGACATTACCTCATACTTATTTTTCCCCTAAGTAAAGTTGTCTCTGTGATGACTAAATGATGTTAGACAATTGAACAGCCACCCTGTTCTTTGCTGTAATCAATAAAACCCATTCCCTTAAGATCACACTGATTTTTCACTGGATTAGAAGAGGCATTTTTTTACCCTGCAGTTTGAAAAAAGAAGGAAGGAAAGAAAGAAAGAAAGAAAGAAAGAAAGAAAGAAAGAAAGAAAGAAAGAAAGAAAGAAAGGAAGGAAGGAAGGAAGGAAGGAAGGAAGGAAGGAAATCCTAAATGGCATTCCAGGTTTCTGATTCCATGTTACAAAATTTAGACTTGCTAGATCATGATAGTTTTACCAACTGCAATTAAAACTACGCAAATATTAAGAATGAATTAGGTCATTTGATAATGAGATTTTTAAAAACATAACTATGAATTCTATAGTAGAGACAGATAATATATAAATTTACCACCTGAATTTTTTATTAAAGAATTTATTAACATTGAATTTTGCATCATATTTCAAATGACGTGTTTAAGAAACAAGTATTCAAGAAGGGAATCTCTGTATACAAGCACTTGCACTTAGATTTTAGAACATAATCAAAATTAGGCTGAGGGTTTGTATGTCATGCATACATATTAATCTATGTAATAAAACATTAAATCTGTAGATTCATAAGTTTTGAGGTTTATGTAGTTGTGTTTATATTTCCAATACCATGTCCATAGCATTGGGTATGCAACTACTGAGTCCTCCCTCTTGCACTGTTTGGATGTAATAGCCACATAGTAAGGATACCATGCACCTTTTGTTCCTTTGGTCTTGACTTGTCTCACTCAACATGATTAGTTTTAGATTCATCGACTTCTCTGCAAATGCCATTATTTTATCTTGTCTGTTGGCTATGTAGAATTCCATAGTATATAGATATCACATTTTCTGTATCCATACATCTGAATTAGGGCATCTGGATTGTTTCCATCACCTGGCTATTGTGAATAGTGCAGAGATGAACATAGCTGAGCAGGTGTCCTTATCATATCTTGGGTTATGGTGGTCAGGATAGATGCCCAGAAGTGGTATGGTGGGATAGTAGGGAACGTCAATTTTCAGTTCTTTAAGAAACCTCCACACTGCTTTCCAGAGTGGTTGAACTAGCTTACAATCCCACCAGCAGTGCAGCAGTGTTCCTTTTTCTCCACAACCCCACCAGCATCTGTCATTGTCTGAGTTCAAAGTCTTGGCCATTCTTGTTGGGGTAAAATGGCATCTTAGGGTTGCTTTTATTTGCATTTTCTTCATGACCATGGATAATGAACATTTCTCATATGCTTTTCTGCCATTTTAATCTCTTCTTTTGATAAGCCTCCTTTGTCCATTTAGCGAATGGTTTGTTGGGTTTAGAGGGATTAGTTTCATGAGTTCCTTGTAGATACTGGATATTAAACATTTTTCTGATGTATTATTGGTAAGTATCTTTTCCCAATTGGTTGGCTGTCTCTCTACTTTTGTGGCTATTATTTTATCTGTGCAGAAACTTTTTATTTTTGGGTAGTCCCATTTATTGAGTCTCTCTCCAATCTGTTGTGACCCTGGGTTTCTGTTCTGGAATCTTTTGCCTATGCCTATGAAGTCCAGTGTCTCTCCTATTCTATCATGTAACAGTTTCAGGGTTTCTGGTCTGACATTGAGGTCTTTGATCCATTTTGAGTTAATGCTTGTGCATGGAGAAAGGCTAGGGTCAATTTTTAGTTTTCTGCACGTGGCTACCCTGTTTTGCCAGCATCAATAATTGAATAGGCTGTGTTTGTTCCACTGTATATCTTTGGCTCCTTTGTCAAATACAAGTTGACTATAGGTATGTGGTTCTATTTCTGGATCTTCTATTCTGTTCCATTGATCTGGTCTATTTTTGTGCCAATACCATGCTGTTTTTATTATTATGGCTCTAGAGTAGTTTGTAATACCAGCTGCTTTGCTCTTTTTGCCTAGAACTGTTCATATTCCATATGAACCTTTGGATTGCATCTTCTATTTCAGTAAAGAATGTCTTTGGGATTTTGATGGGGATTGCATTGAATTTGTATATCAATTTTGGCAATATAGCCATTTTCGCTATGTTGGTTCTTCCTAATCATGAGCATGGGATGTCTTTCCATTTTCTAGTGTCCTCTTTAATTTATTTTGTTAGGCTTTTATAGTTTTCATTAAATAATTCCTTTACATCTTTGGTTAAGTTAATTCCTAAGTATTTTATTCTTTTGAGGGATATAGCGAATGGGATCATTTTCTTGATTTGGCCTTCTGTTTCTGTATTGTTGGTGTACAAGAAGGCTACTGACTTTTGAAGGTTAATTTTGTATCCTGCCACTTTGCTAAATGATTTATTAGTTCTAGGAGTTTGGGAATGGAGCTTATTGGGCCACTCAAGTAGAGCACCATGCCATCTGTCAATAGGGATAGTTTAATTTCTTCTTTCCCTATGTGGATCCCTTTGATGTCCTTTTCTTGTCTTATTGCTCTGGCTAAGGGTACCAGCACTATATTGAAGAGAAGTGGAGAGAGTGGGCATCCCTGTGTAGTTCCTGATTTTAAGGCAAATAACCATTTAGTATAATACTGGCTATAGGTTTCTCATATATGGCTTTAATTATTTTAAGGAATGTACCTCCTATTTTTTCTCATGCTTTCAACATAAATGGATGTAATATTTTGTCAAATGCCTTCACTGAGACCAGAGAAATTATCATATGACTCTTATCCTTAGGTCTATTGATATGATGTATAACATTAATTGATTTGTGAATGTTAAAACAGCCTTGCACCTGTGGGATGAAGCCTACTTGATTGTAGTGTATAATTTTAAAATTTTGTTTCTGGATTCTGTTGGCTAGTATTTTATTGAGTTTTTCTTCTGTGTTCATTAGAGAGATCGGTCTGTAGTTTTCTTTTTTTGTTGGGTCTTTCCCTGGTTTGGGGATGAGAATAATATTAGCTTCATAAAATGTGTTTGGTATTGCTCTTTTTGCTTGTATTTCTTGGAAGAGTTTCAAGAGTATAGGTGTTATTTCATCTTTAAATGTCTTGTAGAATTCCACAGCTAAACCATCTGGAACTGGGCTCTTTTTGCTTGGCATTTCCCTGATTGTTTCCACAAGTTCATTGTATGAAATTGGTTTGTTCAGTTTGTTTACATCATTTTTCAATGTGGGTAGCCTATATTTATTTAAGAAGCTATCCATTTCTACTAGATTTTCTTGTTTTTTTGGATATAGGCCCTGGTAGTACTTAGTCATAATAGACTGAATTTCTTGGATATCAGTGATGATTGTTCCCATAGGGTCTCTAATCTTGTTTATTTGAGTCTCCCCTCCTTTTTTTTGATTAATCTTGCCTGGGATCTTTCAATTTTGTTGACTCATTCAAAGAACCAACTTTTTGACATTAAGTTTGTGTATAGTGGATCTTATTTCAATCTCTGATATTTCTAATTTTATTTTTGTTATTTCTGGCTTTCTAGTTGTTTTAAAATTAACTTTTTCTTGCTCTTCTAGGTGCTTCAATTTCTTTTTTTTAGGTTAGTTAATGCTCTTCTCCTGTCTTTTTAATATGTGCTCCTGGTGCAATAAATGTGCCCCTTAGACTGCCTTTGCTGTATCCCAAAAGTTCCTTGTGATGTCTCTTGTCATTACATTCATGAAAGTTTTGAATTTCTTCTTTGCTCTGATCTGTAACCCAGGAGTTATTCAGAAGTGTGTTGTTCAGCTTCCAAGTGTTTGAATGTTTTTTTAACTTTTACTGCATTATTCAGAACTAGTCATACTCCACTGTGATCAGATAGAATGCATGGGATTATATCAGCCCACTTGTATCTGCCTAAGTTTTCTGTATGAACTATTATATGATCTATTTTGGAGTGTGTTCCATATGATGCTTAGAAAAATATATAAAGTTTCACCATTGGATGGAAGACTGTGTATATCTGTTAAGCCCAGCTGGCCTATGGTGTTGTGTAAGTCGATGGTGTCTTTGCTTAACTTTTGTTGAGTTGACCTGTCATTTGTTGAGAGTGCTGTATTGAAGTCTCCCACTATGATTGTGTTTGAGTCTATCTTGTTCTGTAATTCTAAGAGAGTTTGCTTAACGAATTTAGGTGCTCCCATGTTGGAGGAGTAAATGTTTTTTAACTGTAATATTGTGGGTATGGATTGTACCCTTAAGTAATATGACGTGGCTGTTTTTATCTTTATGTATTGCTTTTACTGAGAAGTTAATTTTGTTGGAGATTAAGATTGCTACTCCTGGTTTTCAGAGGGGGAGCTTGGCCCCTACTGGTCTACCTTTCATTTCCATGCTCTGTTTCAGCCACTTTGGCTGAGAGTCTTTCTATGACTCCGTGGGGGGCCCTTGGTGTTGTCTTGCTGGAAGCTCCCAGCAGGAAGGTGCATTACTTAGGTTTGGGTCTGTCAGATTCTGGCTCTCACACTCAAGCACACTCCCACCCACTGTTAGAAGGCAGGATCTTAGTGCCCCTCAGTCTCCAGTTTCAGTGGCCTGGGAGAGGAAGCTGTTGGGCAGGTGGGAGCAGGGACACCTCCACATCCTTTGGTGGGGTGCTGGGTCTTTGTGCCAGCCAGCCTGTCAGGCTCCAGTCAATGGCCTGGGAGAGGGGGTTGTTGGGGGAAGGAGCAAGTTTCTGAATTCTTTGCACCTGTGAATTTTTTATTTTTATTGTATAGCTTTAATTTTTGCAAAGAAGTTAATAATTACTCATTTTGTAATCTGCATGAGTTTTCTTAGGTGACAAGGATAGCATGTAAACCCAAAGCTAAAATATAAGTCTATCCTGCTAGCCATTTTGAAATCCTATGGCCTTTGGATAAAATGTATAGTAATACAGGTTAAATCCATTTCTCTTTGTAAAATTTGTAGAAATTGAAATTTAAAGAGCAATTTAATAACATTCCTTAGTGCTATTGTATGTGAATGGAATCCTTCAGCTGAGAAATAAGTTTCAGTGGTAACATTCATAGTAGAGAATGATAGGTATTAATTCTATTTTGATTTTTATTAAAATTATAGCTATAAACAATATTTGACTTCCAAATGAACAACCAAAAAGAAATACTGAAAGCCTGAGTGACAATAATCTGCAAAACATTTATCTAACTCTTTGTATTTTCCTAGAGCAAAATTGTGTTCAAAGTTAAGAAGAGATCCAAGAGTAGTTCAGACTGTTTAAACCAAGGGTCTTAAGTTTTAAGTAAGTTCTAAATTTTGTTGTCTCTATAATTGGGTTAAGATCCATTAACTACATAAAACAGACAGCTAACTAAATGCTTTTTACATGTCAATTCCTCAAAAATTTCTGGTGATATTCCCAAAATAAAAACTTAGATGACTAGACTCCCTGATGAAATCATGAAGAAGATTAGAAATTAAGTCTATATGTATTATAAAGACAATTTTGAAACTTGGGGGTCTAAGTTTCCCTTGAATTCTAGGATTCTGAAGGTGAATAACTATCTCTTGTCTCTTGATCATATGACAGCTAGACATCTTGGAGATTTAAAGTTAGATCACTATAAAAGTAACTAACACTAAGAAAAATGTTTATTATTGATATACTTGGTTTGTGTCTGTATGGATTGTCAAATAAATGGAAGAAAATGTGAAATTGCAAATAGAATTAATATGACTTTTCTCTGATGGGATGATTTTCAAAGACTATCATAGTATAATTTGGGGATACCAATGTACAGATATGAACAAATATATCAATTGCTGGACATAAATGAATTTACAATAATTGTTCGTAATATTTTCTTTTCTTTTCTTTTGGAGTGTCTGGGGCTTGGACTCAGGGCCTGGCACTCTCCCTGTTCTCTATTTGCTCAAAGCTAGCATTCTACCCCCTGAGACACATTGCTACTTCTGGCCTTTTCTGTGTATATGGTACTAAGGAATGGAAACCAGGACTTCAAGCATGCTAGGCAAGCACTCTACCACTAAGCCACATTTTCAGCAGTGTAATATTTTCTAGATTGCACTTCTTTATCAAGACAATAGGCTGTCTTTAAAAATTTATATTCTTATTAACTGGAAACACAAGTTGCCATTAAACAAATCAATTCATGAATTGAGTGAATCTTGTTTGACTTCATTCCTTTGTATTGCCTTTATTTCTTTTCCCCATCTATTTCTATGCAACTTCTACCCTCAACTTTTATTTTATATGATACACATTGAATATTATGATTACATTTTCCCCTATTCCTCTGCATTCTCATTACCTCTTTAAATTTTCAAGTTATTACAATTGACTGGATACCAAGTTTATCAATTTAGCAGTTTTCCATAAACGAGATTATATATATTTTTTCTACATGGAATACTTGAAAGTAATCCCTGATCCAGTTTATCTTTGTTGTACATGCTAGAAATAGGCTATTTTTTTTACATTTATTTTGTAGGTAACAGAACTTTTTAAAAATGAGAGCCTCCTCAGATTGAATGTTTAACTGGACCTTTAGCATCTGAGCTGTGATTTCAGATCTGCTTTTCTGGATATGAATCTCGTGAATTACGAGGATTAAAGGTAGGAGACATATTACATAGTGAGATTTCACTATTCACAATTGTGCTCTTCTTTTTTTTTTCTTTTGCTGAAATAATTCTTTTTTTTATTGTAATTAGTAAAAGGGTTACATGATATTTGCCAGATAGAAGGTGCATTAATTCACATACATTGATACCCTTTCACATGTCTTGGTACCCATTTCCCTCCCCTCCTCACACCCCCCCACCCGTCTTGGTTTTCCCCCCTTCCCTATCAAATTTCAAATATCCAAATACAAATAAATTCAATATATCAGATAACAAAGTGAGATACTATACCAATATGAGATAACCAAGGGACAGCAAAGGAGATGAGAGACAACATAGTACATTAAGGACAACAATCATTCATTATATGGCTTTTGTTTCAATATCCTGGAGATCCTTTCAATTAGCTTCACATTATATGGCCTTATGTATCAAATTGTGCTCTTCTTTTATAAAATGTAGTGAAGCATTTCTCTAATGAAAAACAAAAGTCTTTTACTTCCATAAGGACTTAGCTTTGAATCTTTAAAGTTTTCAAAAATTCTAGCTATACTTTCTATTAACAGAGAAACATGTAAGATTTTCTACCCACATATGTGTCAAAAGGTTTTCCTTGGCAACCCTTACATAAATATGAATTTTTAGAAATGTACCCTTGTTTCATTAATTAAAAGAACTTTTTCTTATGATGAGAAAATGAGTTAATGCCGTTCCCCTGAAATGCCATTAAAAATACTTTAAAAATCTATTTTCAGTGATAACATGAGGTTGCCTGAAGACCAGATCATAAACTAGAGCATAAACTCATAGTCCTTCAACATTTACAGTGAACTCATTTAACATCTCAATCTAAATGAATTGAAATATACCTTTTGTTTCATAAATGTTCCTAATAAAATTGCATGCTTAGGAATACTGTATATATAACCAAAGTAGTTGTCTTTTGCTTGTGTTGGATGGGACTAGATCAACCATCTACATGCTAAATTTGCCTAGAAATATTGCTTAGTACTTTGTTTTTGTCTTGTGTGTTAATATTCTCCAAAGATACCAGCTGCAGTATCCAACTAAAAAATCACTTTTGTCAAGTCAATTTAGTAGTGAGGGTGAGGGTAATTTCACTCTAGAGGATTCTTTCCACTTGACTAATAGACAGAGCCTTAGATCGCAACCTGAGCTTCATAGAAAGGCAACTCTACCAGTCTAAGCCAGCAAAATGATAGAATAATTTACTATTTAGTGACAAAAAAGGAGAACACATCTCTCACACCACAATATGCATATTACATGAAAATAAATGACTTATTAGAATGAAAACTTACTCAAAGAGATTATACTTGGGCATCAGTGTGTCTTTTCTACTATGCATACATTCTAAAATGAAACATTAGAATGCAAGCTCTTCAAAATCAAATAGTCCAGGCTCTTGATCTTCAAAAATACAACCTTTCTCTTCCTTGTATTGTCACAAGATAAAATATAGTGCCAAATATTGAGAAGAAAACAATGTCAGTGAAGAATGTATATAAAATATAAACATTTGCATTATTTAATGAGGATACATAAAACAAAAGAAGAAAAGGGAAGTTTTAGCTACTGTATCAAGGATTGGTGCAAGCCTCTCTCACAGTCTTTATTTTCATTTTTGTGCCATTCCTGGGGCTTGAACTCATGGTCTTGCCACTGTTCCTAAGTTTCTTTTGCTGAAGACTATTACTCTAGCCCTTGAGCCACACTGCCACTTCTGGCTTTTTCTGTTTATGTGAATCAAACACATGACTTCATGCATGCTAGCCAAACATTCTATCAAAAAGCCACATTCCCAGCCCAATAGCTCACACTCGTCACACTATTTACCCAGATTGACCTCAGTGTTGTGACTTGTATGTATTTACCAGCTCTTTTGTTGATGGTTTGTCCTCTTTTACTATGCTGCTCGTCCTCAAAAGTCTGTTTTCCTCATTCTAAGCATAGTTGCTAAATGTGGTCTGAGATTTTTTGGGTAATCAGAAAATATTTGCTGAGTGCATAAGACATGTAGAAGTCACTAGAGTAACAAGAGATGAAAATGGGAGTGGGGGGTTCTTGGTATAAGCAAATTACAAAGATCCAGATTCTCTTTTCAGAACTTTGATGTGCTACAATATTATTGTAAACAACCAGGGTTTTAGAAATACATATAATAGTCTTTTTTTCTAGTGTGGGGCTTTCTGAAGAAACTGGCATTTTCCTATTATAAAAGCCAAGCCTCTTCCTTACATTTTTTGTGTAGTTTACAAGATGCTGATTGGGTAACTCTTGCTTTATCTCCATGTTTTGGTGAACATGTATCAGAATATTGTATACACTAACTGAAAGACAACTCTGTGTTTTAAGAAAGGAGTGAAAATTAAAATTGAGTTTTATACTGTTGGGTCTACTTGTAGTCTAAACAAAGCAAGAGTGAACAGTATATTTTTGAAGCAAGAATGATGTATGTATTTCCTTTCATATTTCTAAGATTTACAATTTCAGAATGGATCACTCAGAATTATATGGAGGGACAGTTAATACATATGGCTTTTTAAAAGGCAATCTGTCCACAATGCTTAACCTTATTTCATGAGTACATTTGAATCTCACCTCCTATACTGAGTAAAGGCATTATGAATGTGCTATAAATTAAATATCAAGACTGAAACTTTGCACTAATTAACCTAAAGGCATCCAGCAGTTTATTTAGGTAGCACATAATGTATTTATGTCAGAACATTTCTTTGTTTACTTTTATTTGAAAACTTAACAGTGGTTGGGAACAATATTTCTGAAAGAATGGAAATGTAATTCTTAAATCTTTTTCATCACCACCAAACTCTTTATACTCTTTTGGCAAAATCAACAGACTTTAATTTCACAATTGGCACAGACTATGCTGAGTGTTTACCAAATGCATTTCATTTCAAATGAGGTTCTTTTAGCCTCGATATACTTAAGTGCCAGAGGGTGTATGTATGCAGTGGGTTGAGCAGTGTCTGACACTGACAAGAATGCAGTTAGGATAACTTGGTCATGCAGAAATTTTGGCTAAAATTTGTTTCTAATGACCATCTGAAATCATGGAGGAATAGCACATTTGAAAATTAACTTTGCTATCATGCATTCTATTTAAATGCAGTTGAGACTTTTTCTAAACAATAACAGCACACAGAGCAGAAATCTTCTGGCCTAAACTCATATCCAGGTCAAATTTGAAATAATCCAAAACAAATGGCAAAATCTGTTATTTTGGTTGAGTTTACAGTTTGGCTTTCATTAAGCTTTACTGGCAGTTTGTTTTCAAATTGAATCACAATAAAATTATTAATGATAAATGTATTTTAAATGAAATGAATGCTATTATTATCTTCTAGCATTGCAGATATTTATTATGTTGTCTTGTATATTTTTTGTTTGCTTCTTTTATAAGACGGATGGAAATTTATTAGGAAATCTGAGGTTAAAATAAAGGTGAGTATCCTGTCTGAAAATGGCTGGATCCTGTCTGTAAACCCACCTACTCTGGAGGCTGAGATCTGTGTATGATGGTTGAAACCCAATCCAAGCAGGAAAGTCTATGACACACATCTCCAAATCCAAAAGTGGAGGTGTGGCTGAAGATACAGAATGCTAGCCTTGAGCCCAAATACATTGCACTTGTGCTCACGCCCTGAGTTCAAGCCCTAGTACTGGGAAAGTATAGGGGAATGCAGTACTGGGCATGAGACATAGACCTTTGTGTCTCGGATTAATATTAAAATATGAATATTTTACCGAAGAGTTTCATGCCAGTGTTGAGAAAATATGAGGTAAAAAGTGATTTGTGTTAAAACCTACAAGAAATCTCCCCGCCCCCATCATTCTCTGGAAAGTTAAGCATGACATCATCAAAGTTAATAACAAAAGGCAATGATTCACAGAAGACAAGGCTATTTGGGTTTTCAAATCATTCTTTGATTCAATTTTGAGATATTTAGCAAAGGCCAGAAGTTACCCTTAGTTACCCTTATTCTCCTCATAAATTATTTCCTGTAAGTGGTATACTTGAACTCAAGCAATAGTTAGTGGATAAACTAGTTATTTGAATATGTTCCTGTGGATTCTACCATCATGAAGTTAGATAATTTGTCATTTGACAGTGAAAAGATTCTTGTGCATGTAAAAAAAAATAAAGCATTGAACTTATATTCTTGTGTCTTATAAACCAAAATAATTTGTCTTAGTACATAGGAAAGATCATATCAATAAGAGTTTTTAGTGATCCTCTGATATCTTATCAAGTGTCATATATAATAGTATATTTAGTATATCATTTTCTTACCTGTTTTATTTTAGTGAAATTGTACTTTCGTTAAAGACTAACCTGGTCCCTACTTCTTAGAAAAGATTTTCTGGTAGTTTAACTGGATTATAGTATAATATTAGATGTTCTGTAAGTAAATGTAAACAACAGATTTAGAATTATAGTTATAAAAATTACATTGGAAAATATAATATGGCTTCGTATACAGTCTCTATAAGAGGTAGGAAAAGAATTGGAATTAGGTTAGAATTAAAAGGCACTTGGTTGTGGTAGAGTCCAATTTTAAACAGTAAATGCAATCATTTGGAATGGAAAGCATGGACTGTCAGTATCTATTTTACATTCAGAAACTGCATGAAATAGTGCTACTTCATAATAAGTTGGCAAACAAGTTTTTTTTTTATTTTTATTTTTATTTTTATTTTTTTGTCAGTCCTAAGCTTGAGCTCAGGGCCTGAGCACTGTCCTTGGACTTTCTCAAGGCCAGAGCTCTACCACTTGAGCCTCAGCACTACTTCCAGCTTTTTTCTATGTATTTGGTACCAAAGAGTCAAACCTGGCTCTTGCGCATGCTAGCCAAGCATTCTACCACTAGGCCAAATTCCCAGCCCTACAAGTTTTATTTTTATCATGATACATACAGAAAATTCAAAGGTCCTAGAATGAAAACAAAACAATACATCAGATTTATTTTTCTCAATCAATGGAAGTCAAAATAATCGAAGAAATTCTCTTTAAAATTTCTGTTATTGCCATTTCAAATTCAAATTACCTCCAGTAACATACTAGTTTTAGTTGTGAAATTTAGCAGATTTCAATTAAGATATAGCTTAGCTTTCTGAGAGTTATAATTACAGATTTGTTAAAGTTTATACATATTATTTCAGTGATTATATTGTAAACATTACCTTTGCCCCCCATATTTGCTTCTAGAACTAAAGATCAATGAATAGGTAAATCTCCAAATAACAACCAGAAAAAATAAAGAAAAGTGTCTCATTTATATTAAAGAAAAATGATAGTTACCTACATGTATTGTTTTTACTGTAATGTATAGAGGGGTCACAGTTACATTCGCCAGACAAAGCATACGTCACCACTCACATATTGACATCCCCTCATGTTTTTGTCCTCACTTCCCTCCCCCACCCATTCCCAATCATCTTGTTTCCCCCTTCTCTTTCCTATTTCAAATAAACAAATAAACATATATACAACATGCTAGGCAACAAAGTCATATACTGTAACAATATGAGATTAACCAAAAGGCAACAAAAGAGAAGAGAAATAACATAGTACATTAAGAACAACAATCACATAATATAAAGTTACCTACATTTAAAACATTCTCTAGAAATTTAGATATCTATGATGCTATCAAAAATATAACACTTTTGTTGATCAAACTACAATTGTACACATATCTACATGATTATCATTTTCAATTGGCATGTGTGTCGATTGAAATATATATAATATATACATATAATATATATTATATATTAGTGTTCAGAGCCTTTCAAGAAAATTTCCAAAATATAATACAATATACTTTCACTTTCACTAAATTGTCATTTACTGGTTTAAAATACTTTACCTGACAGGTGATACAAACATTCCATGTGAGAAGGATTTTTATAAGGTTTGAGGCCAGGAGTGCGGCCTAGTGATGGAATGCTTGAGTGCATGAAGACTTGGGCTTGATTCCTCCAGTACCACAAACATAGTAAATCCAGAAGTGGTGCTGTGGCTCATGTGGTAGAGCCCTCAACTTGAGGAAACCCCAAGGACAGTACTTAGGCCTCAGGACCATGTCTGGCAAAAAATAATGATAATAAGGTTTTAATTCTTACAACAGTTATTTAAGGAGCTTGAGATCATTATATCCTTAGATGGAGAAATAATTTTAAAAATCATTCCCTTAGATATTTTCCACACATTAAACTCGTATAAATGAGAAATTGATTTAATTACGTTGCTGATTTACAGTTTCCATGAATGACTTTGTAAGTAGCCTGACCAAAACAGATAATTTACCTTTCTGTGCATCCTTTTATACAACTGCTCCCTAAATAATTGGTAAGCTTTGAAAATCTCCTTCATTCAAGGATATTTGTTAAAAAGGCAGTTATTTTGTCAAATCTTAATTTATATTGAATCAAATGATTCCCCTTTGTGTGTATGAAGAACTAGATCACTTTTAAAACATTTAGAAATAAACTCACATGATAAGATCTTCCCTGATAACCTTTATGTAGAATGACCTATTGTTGGGATTTAGATTTTAACATTTATTTTATTCTTAGATAAAATGTCAATTTCTTCCAAACTCAGAAGGATCTATTTAAAGGCTGATGTTTTTCAAGTGCTCTAACACAAAAATATGAGTGTAAAATATCATGGTGTTTGGAAATGAGCTTCTAATAGGATATGTAATGACATCTTCAGTTTCCAATGCAACCCAGAACATTTTCTGTTACATTTCTATTTAATACTTTAAGATGGTTCTATCAGAGTGCAAAATAAAGTTATCATGTATTGGATTCATGTATAAATGTACCCAAACAATGACTTGGACAGTCTCCCTCAAATATAACAACCAAAAGACTTAAAAATGATTACTGATATCAAATAGTTTATGAAATAAATTATTCTCTGAATCTTCTCTTTCTTTTATGTTTCAGTATCAAGAAGCATTTTCTTCTGAAAATATATTTTCACTTTACATGTTGTCTGTGATATTCCTTCAAGTAATTTAAATGAAATACTCTAGTAAACGCTGAGTAAATAAAATATCAGGATGAAATATACTTTCATATTTTTCATATTGAATATTTGTCATTATTTACTCTAAAATTTGTTTGGCAGGATTCATTAGAACAAAACAAAAATTAAATTTATTTCTCACTTTAAAAATCTTGCTTAGCATTGATTTGTATTAAGCAATATTTTCTTAGCCAGGTGCTGGTGGCTCATGTTTCATCTTAGCTACCGTGGAGTCTGAGATATGAGGATTTTGTGTGAAGTCAGTCAATGAGACTCATCTCCAATTAACCACAAAAAAAAGAAAGAAAGAAAGAAGGAAAGAAAGAAAGAAAGAAAGAAAGAAAGAAAGAAAGAAAGAAAGAAAGAAAGAAAGAAAGAAAGAAAATGGAGCTGTGTCTCTGGGAGCTTTGAGTTAAGAAATTCAGTAACAGAGTTCAGGCCCAGAGTTTCACTTCCATGACTAACAAAAAATGAATGAATGAATTTAAATATACATACGAAATTAGTTCTTCATCATTTTCTCTGGATTGTTTTCCCTTAAAATTATTTCCCTTATTTTCTTCTTTATGTTATTTATCTAATTATCCACCATTCTATCTATTTCACAGTTTATCAAACACTATTTCTATTTGGGGGCCAGTCTAGGGACTTCAAGTTCTTGAGTTTTTTTTACTGAATGCTAGAGTTCTACAACTTGAGTCACAGTTCTACTTCTAGCCTTTTTTGGCTTTTAACTGAGGATAAGAATCTCACTTTCCTACCTGTCTTCAAACTTTTAAACTATAACCCATATATATTTAACTCCTGAGAGGTCTGAGCAAAAACTTGATTTTTAATGTGTAGAATAAAAGAAGAATAAGGAAAAAAAGAAAAATTTTCTCCTTTTGTATACAATATAATAGAATAAGCTATTTCAGTTTCTAAAAGGAGAATAAAAATGATTTGTCTTGGCCGTGTGAGCTGCTTCACATCTCTAATCCTAGCTACTGAGGAGGCTGAGATCTGAGGATCAAGGTTCAAAGCTAGACCAGCTACTAAAGACAAGAGACTCTCATTTCCAGTTAATCACTAAAATAGTGGAATGGAGCTATGAGTCAAGGGGTAGCGTGGTAGCCTTGAGATGAAGAGCACAGGGATAGTTCCCAGACCCAGTGTTCAAGCCCCATGACCACTACAAAAAAAACAAAAGCAAAAACAAAAAAACAGGAAATGGTTTGTCCTAAAAGTTAAGTAGCCCCTTATCTATAATGTTACAAAATTTAGAGAAGAGGTTTTTGTATTTTTGAGTCCTGCATGATCAATCCACAGGCTAATACTGCTGACAATAATAATAATTATTTTAATCACTGAAGAATAATATTTGGATGCCACTTACATCTGAGACAGATTTTTCTAGAAATTATAAATATACTTTTTTCTGAGGACCAGAAGAAATGAAAGCTAAAGCCCAGAATTTGAATTCACAGCTGCAGTATGCAGTCTGGAGAGTGGGCAGTCTATTGCATTTTACTTCTTAAGCTTCATAGATGGCAGCTTAAAATGATATATTTGAATTTTTTATATTCTTCTTGCCTAGCTGTGTAAATGATTGTAATCAATCAGAATTTCTTTGTTCAGGAAAAAGCACGAAATTACAATATGAAATTTTCACATGCAATTTTAGTTACAAAGTGGGCAATGACTGACAGCTTAACAACAGCACTTTTGCAAGAATCTGATGTTATTTTTGAACAATTATTTTTACTTAAGAAAAGCTAACTTACAATACGTTGATTTTTTAAGTCTCCTTGGGAAAATAATTTTGAGGAACACAAAGCTGTATCTGAAGTTTTGGTTTATATAATATATTGCGATTACTTAAGCTATTTCTAAAATTTGTTTAAACATCTTCAATATTATAATCTGTAACTAAAACTAATTTATCTATTTTATAGATTATTAACCTTTAGCAGCAAGGAAATTTTGATATGTAAGAAAACGTTAATGTTTGTGTGGGTTTTAATCAAACTGTGATACATTTGCTGCCATTTATAAAGAAAGTGATCTTTATGAGAGAGTTTGTAAATATATATATAAGTTCTACTTACTATATTATATTTCTGCTCACAGAAATATTCAATTTTATTTTTATTTTTTTTAAGCTGTCATACTTTATTTTTCTTTCTTTTTTTCCCCTTTTTTATTGTAATTAGTAAAAGGGTTACATGATATTTGCCAGGTAGAAGGTGCATTAATTCACATACATTGATACCCTTTCACATGTCTTGGTACCCATTTCCCTCCCCCCCTACACCCCCCACCCATATTGGTTTTCCCCCCTTCCCTATCAAATTTCAAATAACCAAATACAAATAAATTCAATATATCAGGTAACAAAGTGAGATACTATAAATATTCAATTTTAAATTGTAAATATATATTACTCAATTGATTTCCCCGTTAATGTTTCATTACATTGAAATATTTTATCCTCAACAAAAACTTGTATAAATATTATTGAGATGCAATATTACAAGAAGTCAAGATTTCCTTTCCTATTTTCTCTCTCTGCATCTTTTAATTTAGATTGTTTCCTAGATGAATAACCAAATTAAAAGATTTTGTCAAAGAAAAAGTACAATACAAACACAAAATGATGCATTATGAATAATTATAAAGACAATATTTGGGGACTATTTCTATCTGTCAAAACCTATTTGATATGATTAGAAAGAATCTCAATTTTATTATACTTTTTCAGCCAAAATATTTTTAGGGGGCCCGGAGTTTGGCCTACTGGTAGAGTGGTCACCCAGCCTGAACGAAGACCCTGGTTTGATTTCTTGGTACCAAATACATGGGAAAAAAAAACAACAAAAAACTGGAAGTGGTGCTATGGCTCTAGTGGTAGAGCACTAGCCTTGAGAAGGCCCAAAGACAATGTTCAGGCCATGAGTTCAAGCCCCAGGAATGGCAAAACAATAAATAATTCATTTTTGCTTACCTACTATGTACCAAGTATGACTTCTATGACTGGAAACAATGACATCTTGCCCACAATTTTTCATGGTCCTCAGTAGCTTGTAAATATACACATGTAAGTTATCTTCTTTACGTGAGCTTTCCATGATCCCTAATGAAGTTTACTGACATTATTCTTTGTTTTATCTAACTTAAATTCTCACTGAACATTTATTGGGAGTTTATCTCGATATTTTAAATAAGGAATCAGATAATTACAGATATAAGTGAAGTACTTAAGGTTATCCATCTCTTAAACAAGTGATTCTTCTTTATTATTATTATTATTTTTGGCAGTTGTAGGGCTTGAACCCAGGGTCTGTGCACTGTCTTTGAGTTTGTTTGATTAGATTTAGTGCTATACCATATTGAACCACAATTCCAATTCACAGTTTTTGGTAGTTAAATGTAGATAAAGGGTCTCATGAACTTCTTTTCCAGTCTGGCTTTGAACCACAATCCTCAGATCTCAGCTTCCTAGGCTGACATCTTAGCCACCAGTGCCAAGCTTCCTAGAATGTTTCATCTCATAGAGTCATTAATCTTCAAATTTGCTTTACCCTCAAAGGTATTTCTTCTTTTCACTTGGCATATTTTATTGCAAAACACACAAAAAAATGCCCATACAGTTGGGCACATTTGTTTATGATTTAATGCTTACATTACATACCATAGTGGATTCTCAGAAGTTCTTTTCCTTTGATTACTTACTCATTCTACTCTGCCATGATTCAAAAGTATCTCTGCTTTCTTTAAATCCTTTGTCCAAATTGTCCATCATAAGAAGCTTTCTCAACAGGCACACTCATCCACTTCCTTTGTAAGAGATTGTTGGCATCAGTAAATTTTTAAAATAACTATATAAGCAAATGTGCTTTCTAGGTGCATCCATTTTTCACTCCCCTGCTATGTGCTCAAAGAGAGAACAGATCCATTTAAAGCTTCAAATTGTTTTTTTCCAGTGATTTTTTGTTTGAAATCTGCTACTTGGGAGGCATTTTTCATCAAAAAGCTATGTTTTGTGATGAAAGACCCTAGCTTAAATTTTACTTTTGTGAAATATTTTCTGGCACAGGGTTCTCCGCATGGCTTCCAAATCCAGTGAGTCATTTTTCTGTGTTGTTGACACTGTGGTTACATACATATTTATCCTACACACTACTGCATGACTGTGAAATAGTTTGGAAACATGGATGAATCTCTGCAACCACAATTACCTAAACTTTTTTCAAAGGCTTTGGTATTATAGGGGAGGAGTAGTACTTTTTTTTTTTTTGCCAGTCCTGAGCTTGAGCTCAAGGCCTGAGCCCTGTCCTTGGACTTTCTCAAGGCTAGAGCTCTACCACTTGAGCCTCAGCACCATTTCTGGCTTTTTTCTATGCAGGTGGTACCGAGAATGGAATCCGGATCTATGTGCATGCTAGGCAAGCACTCTAAAACTAGGCCAATCTCCCGGCCCCAGGAGTAGTACTTTAAAAATCCATGCTCCATCTGTATTGCTGTGGTATTAAATGGATACTACTACTGAGTAATGAAAGAAGAATTCAAGGCTGAAAATAAATGCTTTGTATCCATTTTGAAACAGAAGCTTTTCAAAAAAACTTTAACATCTTTCTCCAATAGTATCTCTGTTCTTATCTCTGTTCTTATAATATACCTACATTATCAACTCACTATGAACTTTCTCTGTGCCTATAAGCCCTTCACTGAACTTGCAATTCAGGCTTGCTTCCTGTATTTTTATTGCTTCCACTAGAACCTAGAGCTTCCTTATGGAAAAGTAATACAATTCCAGGTTTCCATGTATAATTCTTTGCTTCATAAATGCTGGTGATTTATTATTACTCCACCTAAGAGTATATTCTTATAGAATTAATAAACATCAATAATAGTTCCTAGTTTTAGATTATTTTCCATTTGTCAAAAGATAATTTCATCTGTTTTATATAATGACATTTATATGGCAGGATTCTATTGGATCACACCTGTAATACAAGCTATTGAGAAGGTTGAGAACTTGAAGTTTGTGATTTGATTTCATTTCAAAAATAATCAACAAAAAGCACTGTTTAAGTATGGCTCAAGAGGTATAAAGCCAAGGGAACAAGCAAGCTGAACAAGCATAAGGCCTTGAGAACAAGTCCTACTATCTAAAAAAAAAAAAAAAACAAAAGATATTGATTTGTTGACATAAATACTGAAACAGTTGAATCTAAAAATCAAAAGATTAAATAAATTCTGGGACTGGAGTTTGGCCTAGTGGTAGAGTGCTTGCTTAGCATGCATGAAGACCCGGATTTGATTCCTTGATATCATATACATAGAAAAAAAAAAAGCCAGAAGTGGTATTGTGGCTCATGTGGTAGAGCTCTAGCCTTGAGAAAGCTCAAGGACAGTGCTTAGGCCCTGAGTTCAAGGCCCAGGACTGGCAAAAAAGGTTAAATAAATTCCTTCAACTCACACAGTGACTTCCTTTGACATGGCAAGAAAATCCATATTCTTCACAATATCATCTACTATGATCTACTTGAATTGGGTGTTGAAACATATATATATATATATATAACAAAATATTATATATAGTTAAAATAAAATACAATAAAATATACATACATATATTAGTTCTTTTTAACTGCTTGAAATCTTATTGTTGATGTTTTACTCTTATCGTCTCTACTGAATGGTGTTAGGGTTCAAGGTTCCCTTAAATGCACTAAAAATCGTTATACCTTAGGGTGCTTTGATTTGCTTTTCTGTCCATTGTCCATTTGAGATTTCCAAAGGGCTTCCTTCTTCCATTATTTGGATTTTTAAATCAAAATCATTCCTTTTGAATGTAAGCAATGATAAATATACAAACGCATTTATTTTTTGGATCTGCTCATCCACTGCAAAGCATCTAGATTGTTTCCATAACTTGGTCAAGACAAATAGTGTGAAAGCGTGCATAATAATAAATGTATAAACATAAAAGTGGAAATATTTAATATGAGGGAATAGGTAAGTTTGGGAGCGATGGAGATATTCAGATAAATTGTACTCATAAACTGACATGTTAAATCAGAATGCCTGCATAAAACTTAAAAACACAGTTTATAGACAATACCCTCACATGTTTTATAAGCAGTACCTCATGTGCTATGTAACTTCTTTAATTTTAATTATTTTTCCATTTAGGGACACAATGGACATAGAAATGATAAAAACAGAAATTTCTGGGCAAAGGATTCTTGAATAATTTTAACAGTGGGAAAACCAAGATGTGACTATGTTGTGCCCTGTCCAAGCAGTTACACATAGCAATGCCGACACCTCAGCAGTCCATATACCCAAAACACATTCCTATTTCCCAGTATAGGTAGAAGAACAGATATGGTGTTCTTAATTAAAGGAAGTGAAATGTTTCTCTTTTCTAATTTTGTTTAATACAGGAGTTCTGTCAATTGTAGATAACTCATTAGAAACTACAAAAAGCACATCTTATTTTCCCACAATGATTTTTTCCTATGTACTTTGATTTCTTACCTTTTAATATTCACCATGATTAGATGAAATTCATTTAAGTGTGACTTTATTTATATTTTACCAGCAATATTCAGGCAAAAGTTATGTCATATTTCCTCAATTCCACCTCTAACTCAAACCTTGTGTTGTTGGTATAGTTTGTTTGAATGACAGAAATTAAATGCTTAAAGGTCTTGTACAAGTTAAGGCTAAAGTAATAATACTAATTATTTTCAGTTAAGGCTAAAGTAATAATACTAATTACTTTGATAAAAAAGGAGCCATTGCTCATTTTCTTTATTATGTCAGTTATGGTATTGTGTTTTATCCCTAACAATGGTCTTGCTACTAAGCAGTAAAATGAAAACATGTGGGTTGAAAGCCTTTGTAAAAAATGTCACTTGGTTAATTAGAATTTATATCCATTTATAAATATTTCTCAAGAAATTTGTTTAATAATCCTTAGGCTTGTCACAGAGGTGAATGGTGATTGTCTAATTTCAGCCTGTAATCTTGCCTTGTAACAACGCCTTTGTCTGGTAACACAATTCTATATAAGCTTAATGAGAACGAGTTTAGCTTATTGTTTTCTTTGTTTCATTTCTGACATTGTCTCACATACAATTATTTTCTCTTTAATTTTATTACTTACCACTGTGTTATCTGTACTGTGCTTAAATGACTTCTCCATTTATTTATACAGTGGCCTATTGTGCAGTAAAGTGCTTTCTTTTATTCTCAAAATTCAGGTCATTCTATGTTACTGTGTATTTATTGGCCATTCATGTGTTTTCAGTGTAGCATATTTAAGTGAAGTTTACAGGAACCAGAGAAGTTACCAGTAGCTCAAAAGAAAAGAACATCATAAATGTGTCAAAAAGCATTGTTACGAGGAAATAAACTCTGAAAGTGCAGTGTGCCCTATATTCACTCCTGGATTATGGTATGTTTTATAGCCCTTGTTTTCAAATACTCTATTGAATTTAAAGTACTTTTTTCTTTCTATTGAAACTATTGTACTCATCACAATGTTTGGTAATAGAAAAATCCATTTAGGCTAGCAAATTATTTTGAATTATTTTAAATGATGGCTTAAAATGACTATCAGTAGGACTTTATTAAAGTCAATTGAATTCAGAGGGTTGGTTTCAGTTTTTTTTCCATAGAAGCAGATATTGAATGATTGAAGATTTTAATTTTATATAAAGTTTTACATGTTCTGTTTGGAGAGTAATTTAATTGTTCATAGAATGTTTTAGATCAAAATTTTAAAGTCATTATGATACTACTTCATATATGGCTTTTTGTTTGCATTTATTTCTGTTCTAATTGAGGAAGTTGTACTATTTTCACATAAAACTTGAAACTCTTATTCATACACATTCATAACTACCATTACTGAATAAAAGATAAAATTTGACTTACCTATGCTCAATGACTAAATATTTTGCATAAGAAAATTATCTGTCTATTGGTCTGTCTGCCTGTCTGTCTATCTATCTGCCTTCCTACCAATCTAGTGCCAATACTGGGGTGTAAATTTAGGATCTCTTACTCTTCCTTAGCGTGTTTTAAAATTTTTATTTATAGGGAGATGTAAAGAAGGGTTATAGTTACATTCATAGCATAGTAAATACATTATCTTTTAAACAATACTACCCCTTCCTATGTTTTTCTCCTACTCCACCTCCTCTAAAGTTGTAAAATTCACTTCCAGCATACTGCCTTCTGACTATCTACATTCCTTAGCATTTTTACTCACACTAACACATTATCATTTGGGCCACATATGTATCACAGCCTTTCTGCTGGTTAATTGGGAATAAGTCTTTATTTTATTTCCCAGGCTGGTTTCTAGACATGATACTCAGATTTTAGTTGCCTAAAAGTACAGGCATGACCCACCAATACTAGGTGAAAATAGCTACTTAGTATTAAGAAATACATTTTAATGTTTCTTCCCATCTTATTTGGTGACAAAATATTCCTCTGTTGCAGGCTGGTTTCTAATACTGATTCAAATGATCTTCCTGATTAAATCTTCCAAGAATCTGAGTTTCAAAGTTCATGCCATTGAACTCAGATTCCACCCTAATTTAGAGTTAATCAATTTCTTCAACAAAATACAATCTTTAAAAATGTCCCATTAGAGCCAGGAGAGTGTAACAAAGCTTACGCAGCATTAATGAAGCCCTGGGTTCAATTCCCCAGAGCCCCATACACAGAAAAAGCTGGAAGTGGCACTGAAGCTCAAGTGGCAGAGTGCTAGTCTTGAGCAAATCATGTCTAAGGACAGTGCCTAGGCCCAGAGTTCAATCCCCAGGCTGGAAATTTATATATATATACATATATACATATATATATATATAAAATGTGTGTGTATGTATATATATCCCATATATACATATATCCCATATATACATATATATATATTTCCCATTAAAATTTTCAACTTTTCCACTTCAGTGAAAAATAACTTATTAATATACAGTACTGACACTTCTATCAGTTGAAAGTAGATATGGTGTACTACTAGAACTATACTCCTTTTAATTTTCCTTAAGTATTTTCATTCTACCTTATAGAACATTCATCATTCTAGAAATGAATATGTCCTCAAGAATTGTTAACAATTGTATGAGGAATTTTGACAATCTGTTTCCAGTTAAGAAAATCTCCATGCATGCTGTTTTTGTTGTATACATTAAGTTTTCTTTGAAGCACAGCAGGATGTATAACATGGCCTATGTTAAAAGTACTACTTAGATGCAAAGTGCTTTTCTAGCAACATGAAAGAAGTACCAAAACATCTTATCTCATAACAATATTAGACCATTTATTTTTAATTGGATAAAATATTATGATAAAATAATAAATGATTATAAAATAAATAAAATTACTATAGTATGGTGCTTTTATGATAACAATCTATTAACTCAGGTTTGATAGAAGATCCATCACCTTGCTAAATTTGTACAAGGATAAGCACCATTTCCCTAATATTTGTAGGCTCCTATAGAGCCAGAATTAAATAACAGTAAGCCCAATTTTTAAATTTAATTGGTTCATCATGGAGTAATTCACATAGAAAAAACTGCATGATTAAAAATGAACAAACTGGCGAATTTGGTTCTATTCAAACATTTATGTTAACCTTGCAAGCAAGAAAATACATTGTCATCATACATACATGAAGTTTTCTCTTTGTTGAATGCTTTCATTTCTTGAGTCCCTAAGGAAACAAGGTCTAATTTTCAGTATTTCGTGAATATATCAGCACACTCCATGTGTTCCCATGATGTTTTAAAAGGCTGAATTAAAAATAAAAACATATTAGAAGTTGGTTGGAGACCAAGATGTTCATATATGATCTAATTTTATTTTTATTAGAGTGTTTTCTCATAGTAGTATAGGAGATGGATAATTTTATTGTTTGGTATTTTTACCTAATGTATGGCAGTGGTGCCTGCATATGGTGAGCAGAGGCCAAGAAAGCTGTGAAATATAGAACAATGCAAAAGCTCTACACACAGAAAAGCATGAGAGCTGGCTTCAAACATCCATATTTCCAAGGTATAGAAACCCTGTTTTGCACTCATCACAGCAGTCCGAAGTAGTCATCAAAATCTGTTGTTAGCCTTGTAAATCTTAGAGAAAAAAAAGGAGTAAAACTCTATCCAACCGTTTTACATTTCTGACATCTGCGCTGCATGTGATTGGAGATTCTCTTTCTTCTAAATGTCTATTGTGTGCTTCAATGACTGTTGGAATAAGAGCCACTTGTTTCTACAGTAATTGTCATAGGATAACAGCCAGATGGTGATACTGAGAAGGGCAGCATGAAAAAAATCAAATAATAAAAAGGATGGAGAAAATCTGTGTTTTCTTCCTCAAGTAACTGTGTCTATGTAGGATAAATAAGTTGTTTGAATGTCTAAAATATGTTCTATCCAAGTTTGAGTGAAGAAAACAGATTCCTTCATGTAAATGGTACCTAGATTTAGACATATATCATTTGTGTGATTTTTTTATATATTTATCTAGTGATGTCAGAGCTATGCCTTTAATAATATTGAGAGAGGATAGAGATTTCTAAAAGAAATTCTGAATGTTCTCTATGATACACCACAAGTCTAATCTGATGTCTGCAATTAGAATGTCTATTCTTTATACTTTCCATAGCAATGAATTTTGTCTAAATCTCTATGCCATTGGTTTCTGGCAGTTGATCTGTAGTGTAGAAACTGGCCTCACTAGCTCTCTCCCTCTTTTTCAATTTAATTTATCCCCAACTCCTCCCAATTATGAATTTATAAAGATGATAGTGAAACAGGTAGACTTTTATACACAAATTAGGCATGGCCTTTTAATAATTTTCTGTTCTCCATGTCTGATACTTGGGTATCATTAACAAGAGATAATAAGAAGATTAGTTTAAAGAATGCTATTTAGGAACCTGCACTTGGAATCACTGCTGTGAAATACAGCAGGTTTCATTCACCAAGTATAACTTCTCATCATCCCCTGTTTTAAAGTTAAATTTCTTTTTGGATAGTCCTGGTACCTAAACTCAGGGCTTGTACTTAAACTTTCTAAAGGCTAGCACTCCACCATTTGAGCCATACCACCACATCCGGCTTTTTCTGTATATGTGGTACAGAAGAATGGAACCTAGGGTCCCATGCATGCTAACTAAGCACTGGACCACTGGCCACTCCTCTGGCCTCATCCCGCGTTATAAAAGGTTCCCTTCCTGTAAGAACTCCCTTCTTGACTCTTGTTATAGAAACACACACACACACACACACACACACACACACACACACACACACACACACACACACCACTTAATCAGGAGCCATATGGGATCCAGGGCCACAAACATTCTTACTTTTTAGCTCAACAGAGCTCAGCAGCAAAGGGTACTTGCAAAACAGAAGAACTTCCCTTAAGAATCAAAATGTCAAGTAAGACCTTTTTCTACTCTCTCTCTCTCTCTCTCTCTCTCTCTCTCTCTCTCTCTCTCTCTCTCTCTCTCTCTCTCTCTCTCTCTCCCTCCCTCCTTCCTTCCTTCCCTCCCTCCCTCCTTCTTTTTCTTTCTTTCTTTCTTTCTTTCTTTCTTTCCCTTTTTTCTCTTTCTTTCTTTCTTTCTTTCTTTCTTTCTTTCTTTCTTTCTTTCTTTCTTTCTTTCTGTCTTTCTCTCTCTCTCCTTCCTTCCTTCCTTCATTCCCTCCCTCCCTCCCTTCTCTTTCTTTTTCTTTCTTTCTCTTTCTTTCTTTCTTTCTTTCTTTCTTTCTTTCTTTCTTTCTTTCCTTCTCTTTCTTTTGTTCTTTCTTTCTCTCTCTCTCTCTTTCTTTCTTTCCTTTCCTTTTTTTCTTTTTGTAATATATTTTTTATTGTCATCAATAGAAGGGTTACATGATATTTGCCAGATAGATGGTGCATTAATGCATTAATTCCCATACATTGATACCCTTTCACATGTCTTGGTCCCCATTTCCCTCCCCCCCACCACCATCCCTCATCTTGTTTTCCCCCATTCCCTATCCAATTTCAAATAACCAAATACAAATATATCCAATATATCAGGTAACGAAGTGAGATACTGTAACAATATGAGATAACCAAGGGACAGCAAAAGAGATGAGAGATAACGTAGTACCTTAAGAACAACAATCATTCATTATATGGCTTATGCTTCTATATCCTAGACATCCTTTCATTTAGCGTCTTACTATATGGCCTTTTGTATCAAGGTTTTGCTCTATTGCAAATCTCTGCTAGGAGAGCCCAAGATTTGTACTGATTATGACAAGTGAGGGAAACCATTGAGCCTAAGTTCCTTTGAGTCTGGCTTACTTCACTTAATATGATCTTTTCTAAGTGTTTCCATTTCCTAACAAATGGGGCAATGTCATTCTTTCTGACAGCAGCATAGAATTCCATTGTGTACAAATACCACATCTTGTTGATCCACTCCTCAACTGAGGGACATCTAGGTTGGTTCCATATCTTTGCTATGGTAAATAGTGCTGCAATGAACATCGTTGTGCTGGTGGATTTAGTATGTCTTTGTTTCTGGATGATTGGGTAAATGCCAAGCAACCATACAACAGACAAAGGCATCATATCTAAAATATATCAACAGCTCAAAAATTCAATCAATCCAAAACTAATCTTCAAAGTAACAACCATCCCATTAAAAGATGGGCCAAAAACTTAAAGAGAGTCTTCTCTGAAGAAGAAACAAAAATGGCCTATAGACACATGAAGAAATGCTCAACATCTCTGGTCATAAAAGAAAGGCAAATCAAAACAACTCTAAGATTCCACCTCACTCCATTTAGAATGGCCAAGATCAAGAAAACTAATAACAACAGATGCTGGAGGGGATGTGGCCAGGAGGGATCCCTACTACACTGTTGGTGGGAGTGCAAACTCGTTCTACCACTATGGAAAGCAGTATGGTAGTTCCTCAAAAGACTAAACATAGAGCTCCCCTATGACCCAGCAATTCTTTCTTTCCTTTCTTATGTGGGTCATTGGGCTTGAACTCTGGGCCTGGGTGCTGACCCAGCTCAAGTCTACCACCCTCACCCTGGAGCCTTAGCCCCCCTTCCCGTTTTTTAGTGATTAATTGGAGATAAGTGTCTCACAATCTTTAGTGCCTGGGTTGGCTTTGAACCATGATCCTTAGATCTCAGCCTCCTGAGTAGCTAGGATTGTAGGCGTGAGCCACAGCGCCAGGCAAGTCAGACCTTTTGAATCACCTTTCCTTCTAGGTGGAATCTCTCTTGACCATATTTGCGAGTCATGGTATGATTCAGTTCAACAGTAAGTCTAGTTCCTGGGTTTCTCCAGTTTTTCAGTTACTGAGAAATCCAGATAGTTTACACACCTGAAACTCTTTGAGCTCAAAATTCTCTTGATTAACCAGAGTCCATTGTCAGTTGGAGCCCAATTCAAAATTTCCAAATGAAGAATTCTGATTACTTAAAAAACCCAAATCACAAATGAAACTTGCTTACGATTCAAGTTTTATATTATCGTGAATGCTGATAGCATGGAGTAGTACCAGATCTGTTATACCTCTGTGCAAATTTCCATTTGTTAAAAATGTAAACCATGTCAAGATAACTCAGAAGACATTGAAAACTTGTTTACATCTTGGACTACATTTTTCCAGTACGATGCTTCAAATAAAACAAGTAAATGGGCAAAAATCTACATTTGAAACCATGCTACCCACAAAACAAAATGGGTGTTTTTTAGATTTCT